>NW_009647236.1:4079134-4086153 GCF_000708025.1 Charadrius vociferus | reverse complement strand
GCTTGCCCTGGCTCCGTAGTACCGCCAGTCCTCGTTGCACGTTCTTTCTGAGGCGGATCTCGGGTTTTCAGCCTGGGAAGCGAGGTGAAGTCATTTTCCCCAAGAGCGCTCAAGCCTCTGCTCAGGAGCAGGAGACTCCTCACCTCGGCCCGGGGCTCGAGGGAACGCTGCCTTTGCGACTGGGACAACAGACCCCCCTCAGACAGAAGCGATGGGTTTGTGGGTTTTGGGGGGGTTTGTTTGGTTTTTTGTTGTGGGTTTTTTTTTTGTTTGTTTTGTTTACAGTGGTGGAATCATTTGTATGTGTTGATTTTGCAGCCAGGTCCAAAGCGAGCTGACAATAAGCACCGTAGCCACAAGCACCACAAGGATTTGCTCAGTCCCAAGGTCGCCTTGCATTGCTGGTTCCTCCAGAAGGGACCTGAGGGCAGACGGCTTCATCAGTTTCCATCCCTTCGCATCAAGAGAAGACAAGACCTTCCTTAGTTTTCTTACCATTAGTATATTTATAAAGTTTTTACCATCCTTAACACCTCTTCTGCTTTTTTCTTTTGTCAGTGTTTCTGATTGTAAACCTGCACGCTTGTGCTGTTCATTCAGAACTCCATTCATCTGACCTACCTTCCACCTTCTGCCTGCTTGCTTTTTGTTTCAGGTCAAATAAAACTCATGCTTTATCCAAATTCAGATCTTACTATACATCCTTTTCCTTCCTGTATGCTAGGTTAATTTAGATTTGGTGGTTATCATTCCTTTGAAGAACCCTGAGCTTACTACTCCCTTTTTCTCTGGCAGACTACTCTTATGTCATCCAACTTAATTCTCCAATTCCCTCATCCTAGCAGTCGGTTAAGTTTGCTGTTCTCCGTCCTTCCCTTTGCATGGATCACCCAATCTAAAGTCATCACCCTAACCTAAGTTACCTCCCACATTCGTATCATGAGTATTTATATCTGTCTGTTGGAGCCACGTGGGGAAAAGCCCCGAGTGCAGTTGGTTTTTCCATCTTCCATGTCAAAGTTTGTCACTGGTGTTTTCCAGGAAATGCCCCTTGTTGAGGGTCCTTCCTGAACAACCGAGTCTCCTATTGCCATCCCCTTGGGTGATTCTGCTAGCTGCTTGCAGGAAGCTCCTCTGTCCCGTGAGGTGGGTTTTGTAGCAGATCCTTATCAGGAGAGTGCCCAGCTTCTGTCCTCTCATCATTCCTAGGGACTTAGAGCACTTGTCACTCCCTTAGCATATTTGATTTCAGAAGGTATATATAATAAGCAAGGACACCTCTCTTCCCACCCCATTATCCTCCCTGAACAAGGAATTACCTTTATATTTGTATTCCAGTCATGTGGGTTACCCCACTGCACCTCTTTTGCCTCAGTTAGAACACGCCCTATGTAGCCTTTTTTTTTTTTTTTTTTGGAGGGTGGTTTGGTGGTGTTTTTTTTTAATGTAATGGGAGTAATTAGTAAGCAAATTACAACTGGTAGTAAAAAAAGGAAAGGACCAAGGAAAGGGTTGGACTAGATGATCTCCAGAGGTCCCTTCCAACCCTGACCATTCTGTGACCCCCATCAGACTGAGCTCAGTATTGTAGTGAAGCACCTGGATTTTAAGCAGTGGTGTAATCTGACTGCATAGCTGCTTAAATGTAAGCGTACGCTGAGGTTCTTTGCTGAAGCAAAGCTTTACTTTTCTTTTCATTTTCTTGTGGCCTGTTCTGCATTTTTAAGCTGAGACTGAGCGTGAAGTAAAACACTCAGAAAAATAATTTCTCTAGGGCATATTCTGTTTGATAATGTCATACCTGGAACTTCATCTGGGCTGTCAAAACAATGGCGCATGACAGTAAAACTGAGCACACTTCATATACATAAATCTTTCACAGTCTGTAACTAAGTATTGAGAATGAGCTGAAGGCTCCTTTAGCGGAGTTATTTTACCAAATCAGAAATTATGTGACCGTTACAGAGCAGATACCTAGAGTTACTAGCTGGGAGATAACAACAGGTAGAGGTGGCAATGAGTATATGACAATGAACGTTTAAAAGGCATACTGCAGAACAACCGGGAATTTTAAAGAAATGCAGAGGAGGAGATTCCTCTCCTTGAACAGCATTTGTTGTCTACCATAGATCATGAGGCTGCATTTCTGGTGGGAATTGCAGCTGTTTCAGAAACACCCAGCAAGTTACTGGCGATTTGCTGACACAACAGAGAAGAGCATTTCCAGTGATGATGCGGGTCTGCTGCTGTTTGATGTTATAATTAATAATTGTGGGATATAGAGCACACTTCTAAAATTTATGGTTAGAAATCATGCTCAAAAATGTTACAAACCTCACAGAGGACACGATTAGAATACACACAAACCAATTGTGTTTGTTAGTTTAAGGAAGTGATCCAACCAGCAAACCTGGTAGTTAATAGAATTGCTAAGCATGGTATAGAAATACAAAATCAACGACAGAAATAGTTGAGGAATTTCCTCCTGAAAGAGGAATAACTAAGGAAGCAGAAAGACTATAGAAGAGGATCTAAGAAGTCAAGCTTAGATCGCAAGTGAAATACAAAGCAAAGGTGAAAAGGCCAAATCTCATTCTAGGGTGTACAAACAGGAGAGTTGTACTTAAAGTACTTAAGTAAGGAAGAAATAGTTCTTGTATACCCAGTACCAAGGAGGCCTCAGCTGGAAATACTGCGTTTCGTTTCAGACACTGCATTTAGAAGACATTCAGAAGGTCAAAGACTAAAACGTTTGAAGTAGCAATGGTAAGAGTCTTAGAAAACGGCCTACAAAAAAAGGGCAGAGGAACTAGATTCGTTTAGTCTAGAAAAGGGAAGAAAGAAGGGAACAGTACGAAGTTCTTGCATTAAATAAAATTATTGTAGAGGAAGATAAATAAGTGGTTCTCCAAATTCATTGGTAAATAAAATTATTGTAGAGGAAGATAAGTGGTTCTCCAAAATCATTGTGTCAAGACAAAAAGAGCTTTCATGTGCAGCAGCATTTTAGTTCAAATATTGGGAAAACCATTTGTGGGTTCAGCACAGTAAGAGCGTCCTTGGAGGCCATAGGATACCGAATGCTTTTAAAATTACAACAGACTGGGGCCAACCACCCTCTGGACAGTTGCCGAAGGCAGCAAAGCAGGAAGATGTTGAGTGTCACACTGCCTTACTGGGACAGGCAGGGAACTGCAACACTGGTAGCACAGCCACTGCGAGAAACAACCCAAAACTCTCCATGCCTTCCAGCAACAGCCAGCAGCTCCTACTTTTCCTGAAGACACACTATCACCAGTCAGCAAAATGATTGCCGTTTCCAGCTTCTGCTTAGTTTTGTTGTCAGGCTTAACGTCAAGTCAGGGATAGCAAAAATAGTCAGGAAATCACTGCTAGGAGGATAACAGGCACCAGGTACCGGATACTGTCAAGTGTTGTCTACACTTGTCCCTGCAAGATCTTTCAGGTCTGTCCTAGCATTACATTTTTATGAGCAAGGGTTTGACTAGAGGAGAGTTATAGCAAAAGGGCACTTTTTAGCTCCACACCTCTGTGCTGCTTGAGCTAAAACCCTGTAGAGTACAATACCTTTCAAGCCAATAGACTTGGAAGCAAATGCCTCTATTTGTGGAATCATGTAAAACAGATCTTAAAGATAAAATGTCTGGTCACACAGTAGAAAAAATGGTAAGCTTGGAATCTTGTAAAGAGCAGCACTGAAACGCATTGCATTTTTGTAGTAACTTTGTGCATGTGAATATCAAATTCCATAGAGTTGCTTACTGACTTCAAGTTTTGGGTCCTGAATTTCCTACCTTAATTGGCAGGAATGAAGAAATAATTCCTCATCAGGCAGAGCTCATAGTAAAAGCATAAAAAGTCTAATTTATTGCATTCTTTCAATATGACTTCATTTTTGAGCATTTTGTGACAATCTGACCTAATATTGCACTGATTCAGACAATAGAGCTGTTCTATTGTACTTTAATGACTGGAAATGTAATTTGCTTCCTGTTTAATATTTAAGCCAGCAATAATACCAAAAAGGCTTATTGCTCCTAAGAAAAGATGAAAGGGGCATAACTCTTAAGGTTTTTTTTGTGTTCAAAATTTGACCTACTTTAAAAATACTGGAAACTCATGGGAATGGTCCTCAGAATTAAAAATACCAATATAAGATTGTTGCCTGGGAATTTTAAGATACATCACTTCCAGCTCATTGAAAAGCAGAATTTCCCTCCCAAGGGAAATCCAGATAATTCAAAATTAATTTTTGTCCTGAAATACTGAATTAGGAGAGTTTTTCCACAGAAAGAGAAGTTTTAAATGGAAAAAACCCCCACATTCTGAACTTTAGAAATATTTCATTTGGGCTTGGTAATGGTCTTGACATTTTTCAGTCTGACTCAGTTGAAGATCGGTCTGTGCCTGCCCTAGCTGCCTTGAGTGACCCTTACATGGCCAGTGCTCTGCACGCTGGCTCCGTTATTCTCCTTGGAGACACCAACTCCATTCCTAGCCCACATTGCCCGTAAAGCTCTTCTGTGGTGAGCAAGCACAACAAGTTTTGGTGTAATGTGCAAGGAAGACAACTCGCAAAGGCTGATTGACAGAGGATAATAGAAACGTGTTCTCTGAACTGCTACAAGTCAGATATGTGGTGGCTCAGACAGGGATGCAGAGCCATAGAAATAAAGCAACTTAAACAGAGAACAATGCAACCAAAACGTATTCTTCACATGATGTACAGCTGTGCTCCTGCCCTACTGTTTCCCCCATAAGAAGCCCATTGCCTTTTCATTTGGTATTACTGCACATCCCCTTACACTGTTGGACAATACTGCACGCACAGTTCAGCCAAGTGTCTCCTCTTCCCCTGCCCCTCTCCTTCTGCATTAGACCCTTTGGGGACCACATTCCTCCTTCTTGGCCTTGTATTACGGCTGTCCCTATTGCAGGGATCAGTGAGTTGAGTCCAACACCTACATGGAGAGGAAACCTGAGATCCAAGGCTTCATGAAATCCCTCCGGTTCTAATATTTCACAAGTAGTTAGATGTACACTGTTAAGCAACTGTCGTACTTCCACCTGACAGCTGGATCTGCTGGTCTTTGGGTTAAGTTTGTGTTTTTTTTGTTTTGGTTTTTTTTTTTCAGTCATCCGTTTGGGATGAACATTGGTAAATGTATGTTAAAAAAAAAAAACCCACCAAACTATCACAAGTAATTCCACACAAACATCTGTATTTTGTCAGGCACAACTAAAGCACTATTAAAATTCACTCCTGTGGAAGCACACAGAAAAAGGCCAGGTATCACTGGAAGGAAGACAGAGAAAAGACAAATGTTTTTGAACGTTTTGTTTCACTTGGTCTTGTAAATAAGAGGGTGGCATCTCTTTTTAAACCATGACATTTTGACAAACAATGATGCTTTGTGTTACCCTTTAGTGAGAAGAAATGTGAACAGAATAGTTTCGGGCAATTCGAGAAGCAGCTTGGGAAAGAAGACTCCTGTGTACTATTCCCAGATCAGTCATTTACTTGCTCCGTATATTTGGATAAGATACTTAGTCCTTATCTATATGCCAAGGTTGTCCTGCTTTAACTGTACCAGTTCAGTAAAGCTATACAAACTCTCTAGTATTAGTATAACTATATTGGTATTTAAGTACTTTTATCAGAATAGTATGTTCATGTTGGGCAAAGGAAATAATCTTGCCACTATAATGTACCTTTGTACCATTATAACTGCTGGCACAGTGGGGAGTGTACTGTTATAACAAAAAGATAAAAATATCTCAGCCCTCACCAAAATACTTATAGCTGGTAGTAAAATTGTGTGTAGACTACTTTTGGTGCCTTACTTTCCCCCCCATCTATGAAAGTCTTTTAGTTCTTACCTTGCAGGGCTGTCAAGCCTTAATTCCTATCTGTTAACAGGGCTTTGCAAAGTCTGCATGAAAGGTGCCAAGGCTTATTTTTAGCCAGTCACAGAAGCTTTTTTGAGTTTCTAAAGAGTGCTTGCAAGAGGCAGCTGTGCCCCAAAACATGCCATAGCGGAGGAGTTCGGCTGTGCTTGCTTCCTTTTTCTGTGAACATTTCACATTGCATTTGACTCAGACTTTTCTGACAGCTATTTCATGACATATTGACTGTGAAGTCGTCCCTGTTATTTCATGTATTAATGTGAAATCCACTCCTCTATTTCTCTGGGTTTCGGGGAGTGGCTTCTTTCCCCCTCCACCATTAGTCTGACAAGCGAAGGTTAAACCAAGAGGGACAAAAATCTTTCTTGTTCAAAACAAAAAATTTACAGTAAGGGTATTTTCGCTGCTGCCTTTTACCTAAAATCTGAGAGGGAAATTAGTCAAGAGGCTGCCATCTGTTGGGAGAAACAAGGGAGGACACCAGAGCCTCAAACCCTGGCAGCACCTGACAAGAGTTGAGCAATGCTGGGCTAATTGTTGGTGTAAATGACATCAGCATTTGGCCTACGATCAGTAGCTTCTCTCCGAATAATTTGGGAAGTACAAATATTAAAAATACTTGAAGTTAGACATTAACTAGATGAAATGTTTAGACAGCAATAGTAAAATGCATTTGTTCAAGCTTTATGGACTGAAACTCAAATAGAGTTTTATTTAGTAATAATAATGGGGATGCTGATGCAATTCCAAGTTAATCAAAAGTGAAAAAAATTCAGAAGCAGCAATCTTTCGAAATTAAAGAAATTAAAGAAATATCATTTCAAGGGCAACTTTGAATTTGTTCACAAAAGATTTCCTAATCCACAAATCCATTCTGATGGCTCTTTTCCCACAGGCATGCACTCTGAGTGCCAAGGCCACTGATGTTTTCTCCAGGTTTGCTGTTCATTTTGAAGCCGTGGAGCAGGATACTTCACGGCAGGCTTTCCACTCTATCTTGCAAGCCCCACAGGAGTTCCAGCTGCTCAACCCTACATTAACTCAGTTGTCTGCTACACTACATATAGGACTCGGATCCAACATCAGCAGGA
>NW_009647236.1:4058145-4079116 GCF_000708025.1 Charadrius vociferus | reverse complement strand
GGAAAAATCTGGATTTACAAAGGCCTCAAAAGATGCTTACACAGAATAGGATACACAGGATAGGATCCTCTAGATTGTCAGACTCTAAAGGTTTACATACCTTTGTTTTCCAAGTATTTAAGTAGAACATATCCTAACCTGCATCATGGACATAAACCCCCCCCTCACCTGCTTTCTTCCAAGAGATACAGTGTTTAAGCAAAGTGCAAGGGCATCAGAGCAGCCACTCTCCCTGTTGGACGATAGCCTGGGTCCAGGAATTCCGTTAAGCTGGAGGAAAGGTGAGACCTTGGAGAGGCCCGCTGGATTTTAAGTGTTGGAGCCTTCTCGTCAGGTCTGCTTTCCAAGTCACCTCTAACAGCATGGAACTCAAGCCTGAAGCTGCTTGCTGTTGCCTAGGGAGTGGGTCACATCTGGCTTTAATTTAGCATTTGCTAATTGTTAGCACACTACAGACTGTGTAATTTATGCACACCCTGCATGTATGTGCATGTATGTATGTATTAAGCAAGAGCCAGCTGGTCCTATGCAGACAAGGTTGACTGTTACCCCTGAGGCAAGAGGCCCATGGAAAGCAGGGCGGCCGGTGTTGCATTATTGCCCTTTACTATTCTTTGACCTCCACTTGATATATTTTTCCATGACCCTAGGCAGTGAGCTCTCTGTGGGTGGGAACTATCTGTGTGTTATTGTCTGTTAAATGACGACCTCATTGTGGAATACAGCTTCTGAACATCACTACTAAACAATACCAACAGGCAAGGCGACCAGCATCTGTCTTAACTGGTCCACGACCACAGGTAAGGGGGATACTGCCTGGTCCAGGGGAAGCCTGCAGTGGGAATAAGGAGCTATTCCCTTCAAAGTGTGCCAATACTAGCAAAACATGAAAGCCACAATTGCTAAAAGCATGAATGATACACACATCACAAGAAGCAATAACTAGGACAGCTTCACAGGTCACAAAGGTGACCTGTGAACCTTCTGAGAAGGACAGCGGGGAGACAACAGCAAGTATCATAGAAAGTAATAGCATTAGAAAATGTTGCTTCAAGGCATAGCAGAAGTACATACTGGTCATTGGAGTTGCCCTTTCAGTTGTTGTGTTTTTTTGCTGAAAACTGAGTGATGCCAGCACATCAAGGAGGCATCCAGGAGACTTGTACTTACATTTCTGACCCTCTAATATTTCTTTGATATGCAGGGAATGCTTTTTTTTTTTTTTTTAAACACACTAAGAAAACTGTTTCAGTGGAATTTACACGAGGGGGGAGGGGGGAGTGACTGCAGAACAAAGGAGATTTTGCCTTGCCCACAGTATCTGATGTGTGACGATGCTCTCAGGATAATCATACCCCAGTGCTACTGTTGTTCAAAGAAACAAGTTAGAGTGGTTGCAATGTGCACCATTTGGAAAATGAAAGAGAGCTGTACCAGAATGAAGTTAAGAGAGGCCCTAAGCTCAAAGTACATATGACATGAAGGAGCCAGGGTATTCCCTGTTTCCCTGGGAATAGCATTCATCTTTTGCCATGAAACTGTGCTTCAGAATGCAAGTCCTTCGAGTTACTAAGGGAGCACCGAAAGCATTAGCTGAATGTACCTGGTGCAGCATTGCCTGACTGCTTCTGTGGCCTCTGAGGCTTTAGCTTGGGGGGGAATTACAAGTGTTCAGTTCCTCTCCAGGGGACATTAACTCTGGAACATAATGCTAGGCATTAAATTACAAAGCATATAATCATTTCACTGCTAATCAACTCATGTTCATACTAGAATCCTTACTTATTCCTCACACCTTCCCAGATCCCACAAGCTCCTGTTGCCCTCTATTGAACTGTCCGGTTTGGATTGACAGTACGTGAACCCTGTCTGAGTAGTGTCAGGACAAAGATGTTTAGCACTCTGAAAATTGAAAATAAAGATTAAACAAACCTGAATATAAAAATATAACACGACCTAGTGTCCTCAAGGTTGTATTTATTTTCACATTTAATTTCAGTAAAAATGTACCTTTAAGATTAGAGTCAACACAATCAATGTCCACTCTGCTGCACTGTTAAGATAAAAATCCAAGAGGCTTTCTAAAGGGACTGTGTCTAGTTTCCTGTAAAGTTCATGGTGATGAAGGGCCCTGATAATGCAGAACGTTGTTCAAGAGGCTGGGAATCAGGACACGTAGGTACTGCTTGTTTGTGCTATACACTTGCTGAGAGCTCTTGGTCAACTTATGTATTCTCTTTACATCTCTTTTTCCTCAGAGAGAAAGTAGTAATAACAACATTCCCAACTTCTACACACAAGATTAAAAGCATAAAGCAAGAGGAGTAGAGGTATTACTCATACACTATCTGCTATCATTACTCTCAGATAATGAAGAAGTGTAATTAGGGACATAACGGACATTACTGTAATAGCAATAATGGAGTAAGATTGTACTGACTGTTAAGTTTAGAGATCTATAAAAATGTTAGCTTCCTTACTGCTTCCAAAAAGAAGCTGGTCTCTCCTGTCCTTGGACAGCTGACAGCACTTGCTGCATCTAGCGACAACACTGGAGCAACAGCTCTCAGCCTCTGCTTGCTCCCTCATTTCTGTTCACATTAGGATATGACCTAGAGGGTTGCAGGGGCACCATGTTGCCCGATTGCTGGATGATGTCAGAGCCAATCATTGTGTATCATGTCTCTGGGGCACTGAATCATTTCCTTTTTCATGCCCTTTCTGATTAAGAGGAACTGGAACTAGGCACTTTTGCCTTTTATAGCCCTGGGCTAGTAGTATCTGGCACAGGAGCCAGTTACATTGAGCAGGCTGTGCTGGAACTTCACGTTTTAACCATAAGTGCTTAGAAATTATGGTGCTGCCATCCCATCTAGTGGAGGGATCAGATTAATTCATCAGCTGCTTGTTGCTAAGTAAGCACATACTTCTACTGTGACTGTAGGAGCAGAGCTATCAGCCTTGTCAGGACTCAAGTGGTCTGCACGACGTGCTCATGCATTGTTGATTCATCCAGTGCAGAATGAATTGGGTGCATTTCTCGACATAAAAAAAGTCTGAAAGTTTGCACTAATGTCAGACAGTAGTTGTATCAGAAGACCAAGTCAGAAAAACAGTCTAATGGCCAATTTGGGAGAGCTCACCATGGGAGAAAGCCAGCTCTGCAGCAATGCTTTGCTAGCCGAGAGTAACAGGGAGCTATTACTCAATCTATTACTTGATCCATGTCTTTTCAGCTTCCTCCCTCACCCCTCTGCAAATGCAGCTGTTCTGACCTTATGTCTTCCTGTCAGCCCACTTAAATACTCATCCCCCTTTTCCATGGCTGTGTAACCACTGGATGAAGACATTTGCACTCGGAAGGAGCAACTGACTACCTTTAACTGCAAGCAACAGCTTTGCTGCTCCAGGGCACGAACATGAGAACTGGCTGTAATTTCTGAGTTGCTGCCAACGATTAAAACTAATTAGCTGTTTTGAGGCTAACAAACAGTTTGCAATTCCCTCTGAATCTTCTTACAACCCCATAAGGATCATGATCCACCTCAGAAGAACTTTCATCTACTTCACAGGCAGGATGGAGGGGGAGATATCCCTTCTTCCTACATGGAAGAGGCTGCAGAGCCAAAACCTGTTAGGATATCTTTCCCTGAAAGAAGGAACTGTTCACTAACAGGTGAGATGAGCAGGGCAGATATCAAAAAAAACCCTAGTGCCAGTAGAATTAGCCATCCTTGTATCTGTACAGATCATTTTGACTTGCACTGAGAAAATAGGGGGAGATTTCTAGTAGGCCTGAAAACAAACTTGAGTGACTCCTTCTTGAGGAGCGTTTATTCTGCCAGCCTTAAGCCTCATTCCCCACTGACCCCCAGCAGCTTCATAGTGCTCTGTCTGCTGCCACTGGGCACATGAATGCCACATGGTGCCATATGCAGCGGGCATTCCCCACCCTACCCCTCAGCATGTGGGAAGCTCATGTGCTAGGACAAAAAGTACCGAACAGGGAAGAGGGCTGCAGATGCTTTCTACTCTGTTATTGGCTTGAATAGAGCCCATCAGGCTATCTCCCTGAAAAAAAAAAAAAAATACAAAGAAGAAGAGCGTGTGAGTGTTTCACAGACAAGAATTTTCCTTACAACCATCAGTCTTGCTGGCACGCAGACAGAGCCTGTGGGTGTGTAACAGTCCGGGTCCAAGTGGGCAAGCAAGATAGGCGAGTGTGCCCCCATCCTGGCAGGTTATCCACTGCCTTAGCAGTGTCTGATTCCTTCCTAGCAATGTGTGAGACAAGCTCACATCCAGAGCGCTTGTGGAAACCCATTTCGTAGATCACAGATTCCAGCTAAAAGGATTACTTGTGCATAACGGGATCATTAGAAGGGGGTTGTTCATTCCACCTCCTCTTCTTCATACTTAGGGATCACCTGCAAGTTAAAACAGTGTCTTTACACAACATAAAAATAGAATGCCTTCTCCTACCTGGCGGTGCCTCCAGCCTCTACATATGCAGACCCAAATCACATTACTTTCAAAGTAGTATGAAGGTGCTCTGTTCGAAGTGCACTAGATGGCAGTGTTCATTTTGAATCATTGCAGAGACACTGCTCCACCATGATCACCACATTCAGAAAGCAAGGCCCTAACAAGTGTTGACACTGTCATTCCCAGGGTATTCTTCCAAATTTTGGGTTTCCAACCTTTGTGTCATTCTGGGGTCAAAAACTGCATCCTGCCTCTTTGAGTCCCTTCTGCCATCACCTCTCGGAAAGCCTTCCTCATGTTCAGTTGTCTGCTATTGCTTTTTGGTGTTGAGCCCTCAGACCTAGCACTGAACCCAAAGACTAGTTATATTTCTGCAGCAAGGAGGCTATGGCTCACATGTTGCTTAATCTTACTCAGACCAAGCTTAAGAGTAAGGTTTACAGTTATTTCCCTAGTACAAGCTTTGATCTGTTGTCTGTATTGCTCTTTGGGATTCTTTGGAAGAGAAGGTGCTTCCTTGATGTATTAACATGAATTTGGAACTTTCAAGTAACACATGGCCTTCCAGTATGAAGTCAAGGATATTTGTTTGCTCTGTGAAATGCTGGGAATGCTCAAAATCAGCACACCTTACCAAGGCAAAACTGGATCTAACTGCAAGTTGGGAGAGAGGAATAAGTCATTTTAATAGCCTTGTCTCATATTTGGGCTTACTCTGTCCGCTCGCAGGGGGTTCCTGACAGATTCATTAGCATTGGTTACATCTAGTGGGAAATTTAACTTTAGCCAGCTCTCTCAGCTGTGCAGGTCTGCCCCCTTTTGAACCCAAAGTAAGGCTTCAACTCATTTAGCAACTGTGCTTTTAGGAGAGAAAGCAGCTCTGAAGGGAACTGTACTCTTCATCTGATGTTGAAAGGATGATGAGGGTTGAGAGCAGTTCAGAGGAAGAAGAGAGTTTTTTTTGAAAGAGCAAAGTGGTGCTCAAACCATCTTGATTGACTTCTACACCTCATAAGGCAGGAAAGTCATAGAAGGCAATCATTTAGGATGGAAATCTGATGGCAGTGTTAACCAGATCCCAAATGGCTGAATGACAGAAGTCCTCTCACCATAGACTCTGCTGAAAAGTGGAAGGTAGAACGGCTACCCTGGTAATAAATCCCTGAGAAGCCCCATGGCTGCACTTGCACACATGGCAGAGCAGCATCTCCTGTTCAGTACCGCCTGCACTCAGCCCATTCTTGCAGACACTGGGGGAAGACATAGGAAATAAACCCAGCCCTCACACTGCACAGTCAGTCTATAAAGACAACACAAGCATCTCCAACTGACCTGAGCTGAGTCCCAGCCCCAGTGTTTACCTGTAGGAAGAAAACTGAGCTGGTGTAGCCTTCACCCTGGCTCTAAGCTCAGATTTCAGACCAGGCATTTATGTATAAGCAGAGGATATGGAGACTCCCCCCCCACACCCCTCAAGAAAACCCAAATTATAGCATTCCCTGTTGAAATGCATCTACACTGACTACTTTGTATGCAAACACACCAAAGCTTGTTGGGTAACATACCCTGCTAGCAGCCCTACGCAACTTGCCAGATGACCTGCCTAGACCACAACATTCAGGAGCCTGGAATCTACCTCCCGATGCTATGTCTCAAGCTTCCTGCAAATAACCATCTCCTGCAGCTGCATGCTATGGTGTCCTTTCGGTGGCTGGAAATACTAGCCCCTGTGGGGTAGTTTCTGGTGGCAAACATAGGTCATCTCCATAGCCAAGAGAGGGCAGCATTCTCCCTCAGCTGGGAAGGCAGAGGAGGAGGGAGCTGCCTGGCCACACATCTCTTTCTAGGAAAAGGCATGCTTTATCAGATGGCATTTTAGATCAGATATTAATTTTAAGACTTTGCACATCTGTTTATAGAGATATCAACCGATTTACACCTCGGAGTTGCTGGGGACAATTTATCACACACCTATAAATAAAATCCAAGCCAATTCTTGGTGTACCATCCCCAGCTGCCCAGGCCTGCCCTCATCTAAGCAAGAAGGTGTGGTAGTCTCCTGGTAACCAGCATCCCTCCCCAGGTGGAGGCACAGCAGGAAAGGCAACCGCATCTCTATTTCCAAGTACACAGCTTTACAAGGTGATGGTTGATGGGAGGCAGAAAAGAAGAACAAGTGGGCAGGTGCTCTGTATTTTTGTTACTGATTTATATTCATGCATAAGTAATACCAGAACTGGACTTCAGAAAGAGCAGCCAGTAAATGGAAATAAAAGTCTCCAATACTTAGCAGTGGCTTGCATACCAAATGGGGAGGCTCTGTTGCCTAGAATTGCATCTCCTCCAAACTGCGATCTGCCTAATCTACTGAGGTGGATGCCCGTGGAAGCCCACACTGGTGCTCATTCTGTCTGTACATCTGGCAGCCTTCAAGCGCTGAGCTTCTGATTAGCTCAATGGAGGTGTGGTACAGCTAGAAAAAAAAATCCAGCCTGTGCTGCAGCAAGGGAGAAAATACACAAAAGCCTTTCCCTGCTCAGGTCCCTCCTGCCACAGGTGAGAAGGCAAGAGGAAATGCAAATAACAGCTGCTGCACCACTCCCCTAAGTAAAGAAAGGGACTGATCACAGACAGGTTCCCCATCCAGGGAACTAGCACTTACTTGTAGACTTGGGAAAAGAGAACAAGCCTATGCTGGCAGAGATCTGCCACCAGCATTTCATTTCAGAGCTGCATTTCAGAGCTCCTGTGGTATGCTTCTTATTGGCCTAATTAACAAGCTTGAAAGACTAGGAGTCACAAGGTTCATATGTAAAACAGATGGTAGACAGGACATCAATAAAGCTCTTTTAGATCATGCTGGAAAAAAGCAGAAGCTTTTGCTTGAAATAGTTTCAAGAAAATGGCACTTGATTTACAGCACATTATTTATACTGTTGCAAATCTTTAAGAATGAGAGCTGCTCACTGAAGATGAGTTTAACTACAGTAGATGAGGGTGGGTTTGATCTAGTGCTTAGAACGTCGCATTGCTCTGTAAGAGAAGTAGGTCTTATTGCCAGATCTGTTACTGACCTGACACGCACCACTTCACCCCTGCCCTTCTGCCAGCCTTATTTAAAATTGGGAATAACTTCTTTATATAATGCTTTGAGATCCTCAAGCTACATATGATTAATTATTCTAGTAGACAGAGGAAAATGGAGGATTGTTGGAGGTTCATAACCTTCAATTTCTGAGTACTGCTATATTTACGTTTGCAAGTGCTTTCACCATTTTGATTAGAATAATTTCAAAGAAGAGTCAAGCTGAGCCACTGGGCACTGATACACTCAAACACTGCACAGCTCATTATGTCATCTCTGATTCAGTCCAGTCCCTCCATAAACTACAGGGAAGGACTTAGGCCCTAAAGATACATTGTGAAAACCAACAAAATTGGCATTTATCAGGCTCTGTTGGCAATAGTGTCCCCCACTGTCACTGAGGACAGTGTCTAGTTGATAAATTTAAGATTAGCAGAACTTATACACCCATACCCAAGGTAGTAAAATCTAGACAGCTAAAGGGATCCAAAGAACAATGAAAATATACTATTATGCATAGAAATATGTCCTAGCCACTAGAGTAGGACTAGACTGCATGCCCAAAGGCCAAGCACTGGTTTGTACTCTGCTAGCTCATACTGTCATATCTCCACCACAACTGGACATTCACACCCCCAACAGTAAGCAAGTACTAAGATGTGAGCACATGTTACACTTCTACTCTTATTAAAATGAAACAGTCTTGGTGCTCAACTTCACTGTTACATTGGATGCTGGTTTCAAGCATGAAGAGACAAATCTCCTTTCTGGGACAACTGCAGTCACTGTAGAACAAACCCAGCAGTGAACTGGAAACCATGAAGTGAGAGTTTAGCAAAAGCTTGGTTTGATCTATTGACCAGACCTACTGAAGAAGTGACTGCTGACTGAAAAGCAGCCAGGAGCATTCAGAGCTTGGTCTCATGAGAAGCCAAATATGAGCAGAATAGTGCTACTTCTGCAGCCTGTGCCTGCTGGGGCCACAGAGGATGCTGGATGTGCTCTCTATTCCTGTGGGAAAGGAGAACCCACACCCATATTTGTCTTTACCTAAAGCCCTGATCCTGACTAGTTTTAGCAGAAAGATGGAAGAGGCATACCACACCCAATGACTAGCTTTTGTACTGATTGTGGCAATGGTCAGAGCAGAGGTCATCTGATATTCTCCTGTGAGAAGCTCTGAGAGAAATGCGAGGATTTGCAGCTCTCAGACTTATTTCAGTGGGAAGCAAAGATGTGTGGTGTGCTGAAAGCAAATGGGATCGGTGGTTTTCCTGCGTTTCTTAGAAGTGCTAAAGGGACCTGGTTCATTCAAGCCACAGGAAGGCACATTAATATCCGATAAGCTTTTGGCAGAACACAGAACAGCAGTAAAACACTTGCCAGAAGGGTTGAAATGCAGAGACTTGGGACTAGGCAGATCCAGTAATAGGCTGGAGCACCTGTAGTGGCTATTAGACAGAAGTGCATAGGTCTAAAAATGCAATTCAATACCCTACTCTCCTTTCCCATCACACCCCCACCTCCCAGTCACCGAGACTCTAGGTTTCTTCACTTACCTCCAGAAGCTCATAGATGCCTTTATCCCAGTTTCCCCAAACTGGAATATTTACGATGCTGCTTGTAGAAAACTAAGCAAAATAAACTCCAGAGATGAATCCATCCCACTGTTTTTTCCACAGAGGGCGTGAGGAATAAGACTGCCGCACAACTGCATCCCTATATAGGTGACGCTTGAACCTGCACATCACAGGTTTCCAAGCTTTGCTTCGCTTCTCTGTGTGCCTGATGGGAGCACCTCTGCGCTGAGATCCTGCCTCACCCTGACCAGAGCTGAAGTAGTAGGTTTTCTTTGTATGTACCCTTAGAGCCTGGATTCCCCCATGTCATGCACAACTACTATGACCGCAGAGCTATTATTCTAGAAAGAATCCCCTTTGGATGCTTTAAAGGAGAAGAATCATTGCTTGCTTACTCCATCAACAGACACACCTGTGATCTGACAGCAATGCACACCTAAGATGGGTCCTGCCCTCTGTCACAACTTATTTGTCTCTCAGTAATAATAGAGGGACTGTCTTCTTTGGGGCCACGGAGAATTGTTTGTATTTCTTTCAAAGTCTCTCCCTCCCCCTGATGTCTCAGTGTCCTGACCTGAGACACACCAGCCCAGCCCTTAAGCCAACACACCTACAGAAGCTACTTGCTCCATATAGAAGCAGCAACAAGCTGCCCAAGGAAGGACCTCCACAACACGGTGTCCCTGCTGTTATCCCCATGTAGTCAAATCCTACTCTCAGGGCAGCCAGTCCTAGACAAGCAGATGGGCCTCGCTACGTGCGATGACTGCATGGGTAGGGGTGAGGACTTGCTCACGCCAGCACTCCCCAGTGGCCTAGGTTTCAGCAGTTGCCTGCTGACCCTGAGCTGTGCCCTTGCTTAATGAGCAGGTTTCTGTAGGTCTCTCTGTGCCATTTAAATGTCCCCTCAGACACTGCACAGGGGGCCTAAACCTATGCCAGGAGTCTGAGCTCTACTCTAAAGGCCATGACAGTGAAGTACTACAGCACCCACATCCTTACGGGATCTCACTCTACACAGCAGTGAGCCACATGGTCTGGTGACTAAAGCATAGACTTGGGCATTGGTTTCTACTGCCAATTCCAATATTGACATCTTGCGTTATTAGCTAATACTTGCAGACAAAAAGGACATCAATGGCCTACTGCTTAAGCACACTTAGCACTTAAAAGAGAAAATTATCTCAATGAGCGCTCCGAGCATTGAACACATCACCACATTGTAGTCCCCTGTTTAGTAACATTTCCTTACATATTGTTTTCTCTTTGACTCACCTTTCATTCTAATTACACAAGTTTACATACAGAAGCTCTGTTTTTATGGAGGTTCATCAGTTGCAAGCAGCAATGCCCCTTCTATTCTTCAGAAGATATTTGTGGTAAATAATTGTTGTTTATACAGTGCCATCTTCCCACCCCTCAAAATTCTCCATGAAGTTCTATAGGAAGGCATGTTGCTCACCTTAGGGCACAGATACTTCTGAAGCAGAACACACCCAACAGCGCTTAAAACTATAAAATTCCAGAGAAAAGCTGACAAATAGCTTCATATCTGGTTGAAGTGGAAGGGAAAGCGTAGCTAAACATCAGATTTTGTAGCTCCAGTGCTTTATAAGAGTGCTACAGGAATCACAATGACTATAAATGGTCAGAAACTCCATTCTAGGTTTCATGCAAGAGATGGCACTGTTAGCACCAGCAATTAATTTAGAACCAGGAGGAGGTTGTGTGGGAGAGCACGGATGTATTTTTAAAGGTAGATTACAAACATTAATATTAGAAGAGATATTCTAGTTTCTGTTTTAACAGAAGGTTATTAGTTTTTCACTGAAGTAAGACTCATACATTCCATTGCCAGCAGACTGATATTTCACTAGGACACAGGAAACAGAAAAAAGTCAGCTAGGAAAGGAAATCTAGTAATCCCGCGCCAGGACCAACCAAGCTAGATGTTTCTTGTTTAATCAATAATTGATTTTTTTTCCCCCAGATGGAAAAAAAAAAATCTACGTATACATGTGCCAGCACCAGCATTACAAGCCAGAAAAGGTGAAGAATTTAGATCCTGCTAGGCAGACATCATGTGAATTTCCACTTGCTCGGTACTACAGACAGTAGCCAAACCTTTCCAGTTTTAAAAACCCAAAGTAGAGTTTAAAAAAAAATAAAGCAGAGCAAACAATATTCTCAAAGGGAACTTGCCATGACTAAACTCACTACTCAAGTCCCATGTGCATTTCTTACTAACCTTACACTCACATTGGTTGCACAGGCTACCAGTAAAGCACCAAACCTCTGCTGCTCAGTATAGAAACCCAAACACCTTCAGCTGCTCAA
Organism: Charadrius vociferus; assembly: GCF_000708025.1. Classification (NCBI taxonomy): domain Eukaryota; kingdom Metazoa; phylum Chordata; class Aves; order Charadriiformes; family Charadriidae; genus Charadrius; species Charadrius vociferus. The sequence goes on along the minus strand of NW_009647236.1, from coordinate 4,067,629 downwards.
TGCCTCTTTTAAACCTTGGCCCTTGACTGGGATTGCAAATGATTAAGGAGAAGAGCTGCCTCCTTGGTGGGTCCTGACCTGGCAGGTGTGTCTAAGTCGCACAAAGCTAACACAGCACAGCTGAATGAGGTGCTGCCCTTGCTCTGATGGGCAAATGTACCCAATATTTGGATATTCACTATGGTGTGAGGCACCCAGATTGCCCTTTCAGGGAAGGGGGCAGAGGCTACTCTGAGATATGCTTTTAAGCATTTAATAAAAGCTCCTTTTTCCTCCTTCTGCTTTGGTGCTAATGCCCTGTAAAAGGACTTTAATCACAGCATTTCCTATTAGTTCCTTTGGGTGGTTTCCTATCAGGCTGTGGTTTCCTAATTGGTGAAGCTGACTGAAGCCGAGGCTGGACGCCCTCCCTCCGCTCCACTTCAGCAACATGTTCCCAGTCCCGTCCTGTGCCAGCGCACGTATCCGTGCAGCCATGCACCCAGATGTTGTGTTTGGTTGGGCTGATTTTCAGCTGGGTCAGCTCTGTGATCCAGTTTCCTTGTGCCCCATGAACACTTGTGACAGAAAAAGGGATGGAGTGGCTAAGTGTTCCCCTTTTGTCAGCAGCCTGCTTTTGGAGCAACTAAAACCATTTACGGTGTTACAGTATTTGCTGTGTTGCCTTTTCTGAAGGGTGTCTGGTGCAGGGTCTGGATCCCCCTTCTCACAGTGAGTCTGAAGACTCTCAGCTTCTAGCTCAGTTCTTTAAAACAAATTGGTCTTGAAGCCTCAGTGTAAACGTGTCCTAAACAGTGAACATATTTATTGTGCAAGGAGGAGAATAATTCTTAAGTGAGAGAAATACAAGCTGATCTTGTTGACCAATTAAGTTACTGGAAAGTGGCAGTTTCAACAGTTTGATGACGCTTCGGTGTTAGGAGGCCAGAAAAGCATGATAAGAATTGTGGTATGTGATGTACATCTGAGTCTTTTATTTTTAATAAAGGAAGGAAAGAGAGTTTGAAGTTTCCTACTACTGACCCACCCACAGTTACATTTAACTGCTGAAATGCAGACCTGCCCAGCTCTGCTGTAAAGCAGCCTTGCTTGGGATGTTGGGCAATTTCCTAGAGTAAGAAATGCCATAAGTAGAATATGACGGGAGGGCACAAAATACATTGTGAGGCCCTTTTACTGTCTTTCAGGAAAAAATCCTAAAACTGGCATAAAACACATCTCAGCAAGGTGGTAGTGTGCCATTTTGCTTTTTCAGCCAGAGGAGAGGGAAAACATACAGCGCCCAGAGTTTTCCCCCAGTGCCATCCACAGACTTTGAGGGGAGATGAGCAGGACCATCACACTGCATGCACACAAGGACCACCCGGTTCCTTGGCCTTCTGCTGAATCTCTGAAGAGAGCAGGATCATTGCACACAATTTAGAAAATGCAAAATCAGGAGTTAAGGGAAATCCAGTTCCCCTCCTTCCTGTTTTCTCTTTAATAAGCGTAAGTTTTTGTTTGCCCTTCCCCAGGAATGGCCAGCTCACCTGCTGCAAAGTGATGGATGGAAACAAGGGAGAGTCAGGAACAAGCATTAGGGTAGGAATTTTTCCTGCCTCTCACCACAGGGACTCTGAGGTGGGAACACTGAAGAGGACAAGCCCCACACATAATTATTGGGAATTGTGTGTAACTTGTGTTTAACTGCAGGACAGTAAGAGGACATGTAGTGGGACAAGATGATTAGCCCCACAGAGGTGTTTGTGGATGTTTTTACGCATAGAGTGCCCTTCTCTGGGAAGAGTGATGCTGATGGGGCACTGGCCAACCTGCATAGATAGCCTGAGGGCCCGTATTTGTCCAGAGATGTAATTTGGGAGTGATAAGACAAGCTTGTCCCCACAAAGTACAGTATAGCTGTGCTGCAAGGATTCATCTTTCTGAGTGTAAGGTAACTGAGAATCTCTTTAGATATTGAAGGGTAGCACTCTGCGCTCAACTCTGCTGATTTGGCTGAAAAAACGTTATGGGAAGATTATGCTGCATCCTCACCACAGAAGCTCAATTAAATAAGCTAACAAAAACATGTTAGGTATGAACCTGTTGGCTCAGTGGGCCAATGAAGGTAAGATGGGCCAGTTTCTGCAGCCAGTAACACCATGGGACAGGTGTGTCTAGCATTAGACCTGGTTGCTTTCAAAAATGCAGTCTGAATTATGAGGTACTTATTTACTATTGGGCGCATCGGGGTGGCAGTACTCTGGAGAAACTTAAAATGACAGTCATCACACTTCTCAGGGGCTCAGTGTTCATCACAGGCAGAGGCTGAGCAAAGAAGCTGCCAGCTATTTGATAGCTTGTCCCACCCCTCAGCTTAATGGGGTTCACTGAAGGGATCTGTAGGGATGCCCTAGCATGCTGTTGTATCATCTCTTTTCCTGGAGTTAGGAAGTCACTGGGATTCCAGTAGAAGGCTTTGCGTTGATCCTCCAGACAAGCTGAGGGAGACCTGTGGTTTGAGGTGCTGGATCTCAAGCGTTTTCCACTGACACACAAACCCTTATCTCGCTAAAGAATAGAGATATGGTCTTTCCGTTTCCAGATGCTCAAGTCAGCTGTGGAGGAGAACACTGCCCTTTCTATGTCAAGGCAATATTCTTTGCAATTTACTTTGCTTCTTCACCAGAGCATTTCCCAAAGGATTGGAGAAGAATTAGAAAGCAACCAGGGCTTGATGCTGTGGCTTATTAAAAAAAAAAAATAAAAAAAATAAAAAGGTTGGCTAGAGCACCAAATGTTTCTCCCCGAAAAGCACCATCATTTTCTGCTCACCCAGCACAGGACCCAGATGGGACCAAGACAACATTCTTCCTGCATTGCTTCTGGTACATGTCATTAATTTAACACTAGGGATGTTGTTGATAGACACCAGTTTCTCAACCTTCCAGTGTCATTAGCGATACGGAATCTGCTGCTGAGTCTGGTACAATGCCTTGTTTGCAGTAGCTTTGCTGCATGAAAAGAGAAAATCCAGCTACCACAGCTACAGGCACATACGAAAAGTTTGTTCTTTAGCATGGCTCCTAATGCAGATCTTGTGTTCACATATGCCTAAACTTTCACAGTAAATACATACGTATATTATGAAGCAACATTGGTTCAGCCTAATGGATTTTGTGCAGCAGAGAAAATTCCATTCTTCCATGCTCCTTGCTTTGCTGATGATCCCTAACGGTTTTGAGGAGCTAGGACATCAATGTATTTTAAATACAGATGTCAGCCACCATCAAAGTGGTAAAAGAAAAAATCTGGGACCTTCTTCCTGTGGGGCTGGTTTGAGCCAGTGACTGAAAAATGAAAAGACCACGTCACTTCTCTGGCTTTGGACGTAGAAGCAGATGACAAAGCTAGCATGAAAGGAAGTTTGCTTCACCAATGGATAATGGACATCCCCAGCTTCCAAGACTGAAACTCCGGTACCTATACCTGCTTCTGACACACTGATTGTCACACACCCTACCTCGTATACAGCAGCCTGACACTCTGCACCACGCACAGGCTTTCAGCAGCAGTGTTACCGGGTCCATATGTCAGACTCCACTGCTCCCTGCCTCCTGATTGCCTCCCAAAGCTATATAAATGGATTGGTATCATTTGGTGCGGATGCCCACCCTGCTAATGTTTGTTTCATGCATGCTAATGAGAAGACCAGTAAGAACAGATTTATGTTTGGCTCAGCCCAGAGGTAACACGCATGAAAACGCTGACACAAATGCTGAATAAAAGGGATTTGAAAATCAACATCCCCTACTGTTACCAGCTACAGTGTAATCCTTTTCCAGGCCTGTTGGGAAATGTCCTCGGAGAAGTTCTGACATCAGTGCAGCTGCTTCCCTCCTCAGCCGTTCAAGCTTGCTTTCACATTTTTGACTGAGGCAAAAAGAAATGGCAGAGAGCGTTGCAAGTGAGAGAGCGTTATTATTTTAATTTCTTAAACTTAGATTTGGAGATAGCATTGTTCATATTTCTGAGAATTAAATGGGCAACCCAAGAGGATAACGGATGGAAGTAGGTAACTCCTAGGCACTGCTTTTGCCTTCTTGCATGCTAAATGCCTCAGAGCTGAACCTTTTGTCTAACCTGGTACAGTTGTTCATATGGTCACAAATCTGCTCTCTTGCAGGCAAATCTTTCAGTCTTTCAGGCAGCGTGCAGAAATGCAGCTGGGAAGATGCAAGGATATGCATGATCATAACTTCTTTTTCCCACCATGTCTGTTTTGAATCCCCTAAGGTATCTATTTACTGTACCTAGCACAAGGTATGGCTCCTGTCTTCCCCCTTGAGCAAAGGAGGCATAGCTGGGAATGTCAAAGCTGGCTTTTGGCCGAGGAAGGCAGCGCAGCTCCCTGGGAGCCTGAGTGACTTCCCATTTGCACTCCCTGAGAGACCAAATCGTTGCCCACGGGATTAGATGAGCACTGACAGAAAGCATTTAAAATTGCGAATAAGACTGGAAGAATATGCAAAAGCCCAAATCCAGGGCTGCAGTCCTTCATCTCGGTAAGTACAGCTTGCATGTTGACCAGCGTGGAGCAGGGAGGCCTAGGAGCTTTAGTATCTGTAGATAAAACGCCATCCTAGTAACCATCCCTACCATGTAGATTTTTGGGGGCCTTGTCTATTGTAGTCCTTTTGCATTTATCTTTGCCAAGAATATCACTTAGACTGGACTATAAATGGACAAATCACAGAATCACAGCATTATTTAGGTTAGAAAAGACCTATAAGATCATCGAATCCAACCATAATCCTAACACTGACAAGTCCTCAACTAAGCCATGTCCCTAAGCACCATATCTACACGTCTTTTAATTACCTCCAGGGATGGTGACTCAACCACATCCCTGGGCAGCCTGTTGCAATGCTTGACAACCCTTTCAGTGAAGATATCTTTCCTAATATCCAATCTAAAATCTTTCCTAAAAAGCTGAGGGTAAAATAAATGAGCTATCTAGGTTTCCCCTACAATCAACATATAGAGGTGGGAGAGCCCCCCGAACTAACTCACCCCATTTCTCCTAGGATGGAGTGAATTACTCGTCAGACATGCTTTATTCATCTCTGTTGCCCATAGTGGGGACTTAGGGGATAGCTTAGATCTGTCTTGCTTTCAGACTGCATCCCCTCCAGATGGGAGGAGTGCAAGTCTTGTAAGAAGCACCGTACCTCTGTTAGAGAGATGGCCAGCCTTGATGCTTGGAAGACCTCAGCCCACCAAGAGGGTATATTCATTCCTTTGCCTCACTGGAAATCTCACTAACTGTGTACATGTAGCAAATATGTTTTGGACACTGAAAAGCAAGCGTTAGGTAATAACTCTTAGCAGATTACTTAAAATTTATAAGTGGTTATAAATAATGAATGGGTACATTTCAGCTTTTAACGCTAACTATGTACTCAGAAATTTAAAGCTTCCATTCAGCAAGAGTGTTTATTTAGTTTCGGAGAACTGCACTCATTTTTATTTTTTATTTTTTTAGCTTAACAGATAACCTATTAAAAATTGAATGAATATTTTAGGACCTGTAACAGCCCTACAGTAAATAGAAACCTGACTCTATAATATTGCACCCAATTTTTTTTTTTTTTGTTGTCTATCACTGTGTATGACATTGCTGATCGATACTGCCTCTCTTGCCAATGTGAGGATAAGGAGGCATTTGTGCCGATAGAGACGGCCTCTCTTATCCATCCAATCACATATGATTCAGATGACCTTGGAACAGTCACCTGAAAAACAAATAAATTACTCATTGCATGTCATAGTGGATCTAGACCCCCAATCTATAAGGCACCTCTGGAGATGCTGACTACTAGCATTTCAATGAGAATTGAGGGTACTCAAAATTAGTTAAAACTTGATAGAATTGACCTTGGGGGTCTTGATTGAAATCCCATTAAAGTCAATGGAAAGACTGACCATCATCAGTGGGGTCTTGATCAGTTTGCTAGAAAGGAACCCATAGATAGATGACGAAGAAACCATGCTGAAGAAAGGCACTGCCTTGACACTGTCAACATCCTGTATGGCGATTTCTCTACATGCCTATGTGAAAAAAGGCCTTGAAAAGGAACTAGTCGTCCCATCCACGTCTCTTGCCTACGTGACCTTTTTTTATGTCTCTTTAGGTATTGCACTTCATACTGGAATTCGTCTGTACCTAATGCTTCTGTACCAGACACCAGTGCATGGGGATTTGATATGATTCAGTACTGACTTCTGGTGCAAGCCAAGCCTGCAGTATCTCTTCCAGGGATCAACAGGAGTTAAGTACTACCCAGGTTGTGCCTAGTGAGCCATAGCCGGAGATCAACACCCACTCAGAATGAGGAAGAATGAGGATGTGTTTATATATATTGTTAGTGTGTTTTGAGGTAAATATTGATTCACTCCACTAAGTTGATAATTAGGGATCAGTTTCTTTTCTGGTGCAGCTTTTTTTTTTCTTTTTTTTTTTTTTTTTAGGGAAACTTTCAGTGTTTTCTAATTTGCAAAAGAATTACTGAAGTAAAAATGAATTAATGAAGGTATCCCTAACTAGCTGTAATTTTCACTCCCCGTCTGGCTTACTTTGCACAATAAAGGACATACAGAAGTTGTGAAGAATTTTGTCAGACCTGTAAATAATGCTGTTACATAATTGTCTCCTTCCCTCGTCTCCATCTGTGTCCTTAAATAGAGGGATCGGCACCACTTACATAACCTGCTCCCATTTTCCTCTCATTTTCCTCTCCTGGCTCGAGTCTCAGGACAGAGCCTGCTCTCTGTACCTGGAGCAAGCTTCTTTCTTGCTTCTCCATCCCTGGCAACATCCCAGCAGCAGCTAACCCTTCCCTTGGGACCTGCTGGTGGCTACGGTGTGGTGGTACCCAGGCCTTGGAGTGTGCTTGTGAGCGGTGAGGAAGACTGGGGCTCTCCCTGCTTGGGCAAGTGGGGTGCATCTTCCTGGACCTGGTCAGGGACAGGTCATCTACCTGGCCCCACCTGGAGCCTGTGTCTTGTCCAACTAGGGCATCATTGCCCTAATAGGGCAATGTAGGGGTGCTGTACCTCTTGGGGCTGATGTTGAAATCCACAGAAGTGGTGGGTTTGACCAAGCTCCTATGGCAAAGCTTTTATGGTAAAGCCCCAGCTCTTATGGCTGGTATCCTAATGGTAAAGATAAAGGCCACTCTGGATGCTGAGAGCCCAGGGCATCACGTGTTCGGCACTGTTTCCTCAGAGCAACACCACGCACAGCCATTTTCTTCCAGATCTTTTTTGATGTTAAGCTGCTTCTCCCTGCTCTGCTAAAGACAAGAGCCAGGGGAGGAGACGCCTTGGTTTGGAGGATTTTACGCTAACAGCTTGGGTGAACCCTGTTGTGGGTCTTAACTCCAGGCATGGGGGCCTGTCACCGTTGGGCGGGCTCTGCAGCATCCCTGATCTGGCCCCAAGGACCCAGGTGGGATGCATGAAGCTTCCGCTGCCCCGCTCTGTTGTGGCTCAGGGGAGAGTCTGCAAGGGATCCTCCAGGCTCCTCTCATCTCTCACTGCTCCAACGAGGAAGTCAGATGTCTAGAAGAAATATGTCCACAGGATATTACAAGCCACTCACACAGGCTCCAATAGAAGCAGAATATTGTAGTAAAATGATCCTTTATGGTCTCAAATGTATTAAAAAAAATCTACCAGGGAGAGTATTTTGACAAATACCTCATTAAAAACCCCAGAATCTCACACTGCACAAGTTTATGTAAATCCCAAGGACAAAGGAATATTTAACTTTTCACATACCATAAATAAACCTGTTAAACTAATACATCTCTAAGGAATAATAGAATAGGCAAATACAGTAAATACATTAGTTCTGCTCCACTTTTATGTGAGAGGTGCTTTCCTTTGTCTACCAGACAGACCCTTCTTTTTGGAGGAGAAAAAAGGGGAAATTGATATTGATGAAAGGTGGCAGTCTGTTTGAATCTCGGGAATTGAAGCTGTGGCCTTCAATTGAAGGAGTAGCCAAAGCAGGCAGAATACATGGGAGAGAATGGAAAAATCAGAGGGAAAGGAGGGAAGTCTAGTGGCTGAAAAGGAGCATGAGGTGGATGCCAAGCATAGATCTGGGAATGGCATTTGTGGTTGTTCAGAAGAAATTACAAAGTTAGTGTACACTGCCTCTCAAAGTTAGTGTACACTGCCTCTCTTCTCAGCAAATGGGGAAAGAGAATTGGACCTTGCAGTTCTTAAAATATCTCTCTTTTCTCCATTTCTGGTTATAGCCATCTTAGTCAATACAGAAGAAGGTTTTGAGACTTGTGTCACAAATGAGAGGATGTGGGAACACAGAGTATTTTATACTGACCTGTTGCACATAAATAAGAGAGGAAGGCTGTTGGGTGGCCTTCACTGCGGACAGCAGATGGTGAGAGCTGTGATGAATGGGCAGTCTCGTACCCTCGGCACTCACTACAGAGTCTGCCCGCTTCAGGCAAATTTAGGTCAGTATGTCTCCAATTCTAGTTGTGTCAAGTCAGGGCTGACCTCCAGCACACAGCCAGGACCTTTGCAGACACTGAGGATACGAGGGGTTTGTGAGACAAAAGCTTGAAGGAAAGACCTTCAACTTTGATAGCACTTATCTTCACAGATGAATTTCTCCATTCTGAACTTTGCAAGTAAATACAATAGACTTATGAGTTATGCTGAGACCTTTCGAAGAGATGGAGGAGTGTGGGTGCCTGTTAGTTTCCATGTTGGACAACAACCACAATAAAGGAACTGAGTGTGAAATATCTGAGCAATCTTCATGCAAACCAGAACCTCTCTGTCCTTTTCTGAAAGACAAGCTCGGGACACCCACAGAAACCTAGTCTTTTCCCCACCAGCATAAATCCACAAGTCCTCAAAACACAGGTTCTGCAGCGAACAGCAAGAGATTCCATTGTATGCCATCACTGTGCCTCCATGGTGACACAAAGAGGCTGGATGTGAGAATGGTGTCTGTGCTCCCAGCAACACACCTAGGAAAGGACCACTATGCCCTAGAGGTCTAGTTCGGGAGGTTTTACAGAGCATCTGCTCTGCTCACAATAATATAAAAACCTATATCCTTACAACAAACCTATGATCTATTTTGAGACCAAAAGTTCACTAAAACGTTCCATGGAAGAGGACAGGGAGACAAGTCACCACCATTAATATGCTAGGTTGCTGATATGGTAGGGCATTTGATAAAAAACAAAACCAAAAAAACGAAATAACCACTAAACCGTAACAAGTACACTAAAAGAATACTTATGGGGAAAAAAGCACCCCACCCCACTCCCCCCAAATGGTCCTAGGCAGTCTGACCAATGGAAGACATCCCTTATTCCTGAATCCAGAGATCAGTTTAACCTTGAGCGCATGTGTGGAAAACACACTAGCCTGGTAACAGAAAATTCAGTGCCAGCAGGAA
>NW_009647236.1:4055305-4058134 GCF_000708025.1 Charadrius vociferus | reverse complement strand
AGTGCCAGCATGAATGCCAGCATGTCCTGTCTGCACTGAGTCACTAGTTACAGGCAGCATTAGTTCTCCTCTTATCCTACACAGTTAAGGTATCAAAAGTGGGGGGAGAATTCCTATATTTGGCCCAGACAGGCCACCAGAGGAAGACAGATGCATGAAATTAATACAATGCAAATATGATTCAAACACTATTGATCCAGTCTCCTTTCAGCCCCTTGGAAGTACCAAAACATGGGACACCCAAGAGTTTTATCACAGGCTGGCTTTCCTAGCTGCAGGGATTCTTCTGTTGAGCTGTAGATTCATTTCCATATGCTTCCAGGTCCTGATTTCTCCCATGGAGCTGTAACTAAAGTTGCTCCAACTGAAAACATGTGTTTTTCTGCGATATGGATGCTTATTCTCTTCCTTTCCAGCAAAAACAAGCTTGTTTTTATTTATTTAAAAAAAGCTGATGGAGGTGGAAAGTGATCTCTGCAAGGGCTTGCTCTGTGCTGCTCAGTTCTGTCTCTTCCTATGTGTGAGCCATACCTTAAGTGATACTTTTCATTTCCCCACACTGCTTTGCATTGCGCCATGTAGCCATTCCCTTCAACTTGTTTCTGTGAATGTCAGGTGTGCTCCTTGCTGCCTTCTCTTTAAAATGGTCTTCTGAAAATTATGGTCTTAGCTCTATTGGGTTCTTTCTCACATGTTGCCTGATGTAGTGGAAGGTGGTGGAGGGAGAGTGGCAACTGCTGGTCTCCATTTAGCAGGCCCATGTATCACATAAGAATATAAGAGAAACAGTACTGGGTTAGAGCAATGTTTTACCTGGCTCAGTGTGCATTCTCTGTTGTTGGCCAAAAGCAGATGCCTAGAGAATAGTGCCAGAACAGAGAAAGTATGTATAATACTTCCTCCAAGTATACTCCCAACTCGGGGATATCCTGAACCAGGATGCATTTCTGTGCACCTGAATTTTTTTATCCATCAGCTTGTCCAACTGCCCTCTGACAGTACCTAAGCTGATAGCAAGCCTTGTGGCAAGGAGTTTCCCAGTTTAGCTGTGTGTTTGGAGGGGAACTATCATCTCCTTTTTTTGAAGATGCTAGCCACATTTGCTGCGCAAGGTTCTCATTTCAGAAAAGACAGGTAACAGTCAGTGTGTGTTCAACATCTTCACGGCACATGCTATTTTCCATTCCTATTGGATGTCTCATTTCTAGGCTGAAGAGTCCTAGATGGTTTAGTCATCTCTTGTATGTAAGCTTCTCCATACATCCTCATCTTTCTCAGAACCTCTCCCAGCTCTGCTACGTCCCCTCATGAGATGGAGAGGCCAGAACTGCAGTCTCCAAGATGTGGGCAAACTGTGGGTTTCTACAATACCCTGCGGATAGTCCTAGGAAATCCTAACATTTTCAACTATTTCAGGCTGCCAGTCTCTGAAGTAAAACTTCCAGAAGAAATGTATACTAATGAATCAATTTTGAAAAGTAAGGGCTGTGTATTCACATTTGATGCAATGTGTTTTTTCACCTGCTTTTGTCACATGAATCCTACTGGAAGGATCACTTGGATGCAGCTGCTAGCTGACGTGAGTAGCAGCCTGCAAATGGAGATAAATTGGTGATCCAGAAAGGTTAACAGGGACAAAAGAAGATATCAAAAATTTGTGGATTTGCTAGGAGGAGTCTCAGGCACAGGCGGCCAGAAAGCACTGGGTCTTCAGACAACACATCCCATGAACCAGGCATCAGAGCTCACCTCCCTGTCAGCCCCATAACACCAAAGTGAGATAATTACTCAGTAGAAAGCACTAAACTTTCCATTTAGGTACTTTTTCCTACCACCACTAGGACCCTTATATTTCAGCCATCCTAAAATATTTTATTTCCCTCTTCATCCCTGACAAATCTTGGAGCCTTCAACTTTCTCTCTATGCCCTCTGAACAAGCTCTATCATTCCTGGTTCCTTGAAGAGGGAGCAGATGCAGTCCTACTATCCACCTGAGCTACAGGGACACTGTCCAAAGGTGTTAATCCAAGAAGACACAGTACAGCATCAGCAATCACTTGTCAGAGGCCAGGCTCCATATTCAGAAAGCTGGAGCTTTAGGTTTCTTGGAAACATTGATCAGCGTAAGTGCAGGTCAATAGAGGCTTTTGTGTTGGCATTTAAATGTTAATCAATCACATTTTATTAGACGTTTAGAGGGACTGTGCATGTGTGTGTGTCAGTGTGTGTGTGTGTTGCAGGTGGGTAATATAATCTGGCAACATCAGACCAGGCAGCAGGGGGTGGGTGGGTGGGTGAGGAGAGCTGTCTTGCTGCTGTGCAGTGGACCTTCAGTGCCACAGCAAAGCAAACTCATGCTTTTGAGACCAAGGCAAAGCAGAGACAACAGGACCCTATAGGACAGCCAGCAAGCAGCGTCTAGTCGTGCTCTTGAACTCTGTGGTTGTGTGCTGAGTACCTCCACACTCCTGACCTGAAAGATGCCAGTTCAATAAGGCCATTTCTCCCCAAGGCCAAGTGCAAGATCCTACATCTGGGTCGGGGCAATCCCAAGCGCAAACACAGGCTCGGCGGGGAATGGCTGGAGAGCAGCCCTGAGGACAAGGACCTGGGTGTGCTGATTGACGAGAAGCTTAACATGAGCCAGCAATGGGCGATTGCAGCCCAGAAGGCCAACCGTATCCTGGGCTGCATCAAAAGAACTGTGGCCAGCAGGTCAAGGGAGGTGATCCTGCCCCTCTACTCCACTCTCTTGAGACCCCACCTGGAATACTGCGTCCAGCTCTGGAGTGTCCAGCATAAGAAGGACATGGACCTGCTGGAGCGCA
>NW_009647236.1:4038187-4055127 GCF_000708025.1 Charadrius vociferus | reverse complement strand
GGTGAGGCACTGGAACAGGTTGCCCAAAGAAGTTGTTGAGGCCCCATCCCTGGAGGTGATTAAGGCCAGGCTGGATGTGGCCTTGGACAACCTGGTGTAGTGGGAGGTGTCCCTTCCTAAGGCAGGGGGGTTGGAACTCGATGATCTTCAAGGTACCTTCCAACCTAAACCATTCTATGATTCTATGACTTGGACTGGCCATACTTGGCTGGCAGCAGGAGGGTCAGCGTTGGGGCAGGGGGATAGGCAGGCAGTGCCCTGTGCCTCAAAGCACATTTCAGCACGCAGCAAGGCAGCTGCAGTCATTCAAACTTGCGTTGGTAGCTTCCGTCTACCATAGAGGCCTTGGATGACATCAACTGACCAACAGTGAAGAAGGGGAACAGAGTAGAATTCTTCCCAGCAGGCCCCCGTTATCATGGACTGCAAGGGCAGATGCCAAGAGCAGCTCAAGTCCATGCTGCATATCAATAAAGTGTGAACAAGAGGTCCCAGGCTGTGTGGGAGGGCTTTTGGGGCCTTCAGAGTCCCATAGGGTCAGCTAAGTGCAGATGTGGCCAGTACTTTTCCATCCCAACACTGGAAAGGTAGTGCATGGAATGGCTCTTCATGGCTTTGTATCTCTTCACTGAGATACAACCTGCAGAGCCCCGGAGCATGTTAAAAGCTGATCAAGATCTAAAGCTTCTGGAAGAGGGTTGGAAACCAGGGCTACAAAGGGTTATTTTCCTGGCTGCCATATTCCCCACTGATGGCTGAGAGGTGGTGCCTGACTGCTTCTTCTCAGTGTTTTGAGGCAGCTGGTTAAACGGGGCTGTAAGACTGACTGCTAAGCATGATCAGTATCAAACTGGAGGGATGGGGCGGATTTTTTGTAGTTCCCAAATGCCTCTGCTGATCAGTGCCAGAATGAAAGCTGAAGCAGAAACAGATGAATCAAAGCAACATCGTAGGGGGCAGAGAGCTGAGGAATAAGTACATGATAGCTTGAACAAAGTGATAAGAAGACAGACATCCAGGAGGGGCAAAGAAGGAGGCAGAGCATAAATCCAGGGGCTCAGTGAGTGACTGGCAAGTTGCAGAAAAACTCTGGAGTATATATAAAATAGGCCTTTTATTGGGACATCCAGTGACATCTGGAACAATGAATGGCTGAACCAAACAGAGATAAAAATCTCTAGAAAGAAGAGTATGCATCCTTCTCTCTGTATATAAATGTAAAATCCCTCTTGGAAACCTGTGCTGAACTCTTTTTGTTGTTCTATCCCTCCTATAATAGAACAGGGAAATTATCACTGGAAAAGGCCAAGGCACTATTTCAGTATCACATTTCCCAAAGAAAATGAGAGTGAAATATAACTGTGGATGTAATTTTACTGCCTTATGCAAGCAGTCAGACATATGCTCGTGATTATTTTAATTGTAAAAGGATGACTGCCTCTCTCATGTAAAGTAGAAAGGAAATTCCTTTTTCTCCTGATTATTTGCAAGTCTGGATTCATGTCAATAAAGAGCTACGGCACTTCCAAAGATTAGGTCATACGTGCTGTGATGGGCAGCTGGCTTGTCCACCACTATCCCTAAGAGGTGGGGTGACAGTTGTGGCTGAAGAGGACAGTCACGTTCCCAGGAAGCCTCTTCCAGGAGCTTTAGCTGCCACCATGAAAGGCTCACGTCTTAGATCCAGCTTCTCCTGGAGATCAAGCTTAAGCTTGCAACTGGCAGAGCATGGTACAGGGATCACATCTTAAGGAAAACATCTTCCTAGTTAGGGAAAGTCATCACACCTTCATTTGTCATATTCTTCAGATAATTCTAACTGTCTGCTGTAAAGGTACGTGCTGGATAAGTGCCGTATCTATGCACATAGAGAGCTTGCTTCTGACAGCTCACAGTCAAACAATCTTTCCTGTCTTTGATAATACCTGTAAAGAGCTTGGATACTACAGTGATAGGCATTTTATGTGTACCCATCAAAGAAAACAAATAAATGACAGAATAGTAAGGGTGAACACTACCTACTTAGTGACATTCAGAATAATGTGCAGCTTGCCCTGCGTGATATGTCTGCGGGCTTCAGGACCCAGAAGTGTCTGAGATTTTTTGAGCTTTTGTTGAGTTCATAGCCTTGCTTTGAGCCAAAAAGGTGCTCAAATTCATTTTTTATCACTGAATGTCCCTAAAGTATACAGGCTCACTTGAACCTGAAACTCACAGAGCAATTTGGAGATGTGAAACTTTGCAGAACTAATGGATGTAAAATGCCTGCACATCCTTTTGACTGAATTGAAGAATGGTCTTGGCTCTCAAATACAACACTGGAAGTCGTGTTGCCCCATTCTTTTCCAATTTGCTGTCTCTATCTTCTCATATAGCCTTGGGGAAGATGCCTTTAGTTTCCTAAAATGTAAATTAAAACAATGGCTACCCACATTGTGATGGGGTCCTGACTCTCCATCCATTAACGTTTGCAAAGTACTTTTGGATCCAGAGTAAGAAGCATTAGAGAATGCCACTGTGATTGTTTATATGCAGGTGAGTAAGTATGTTTTAGCTGTGGTGGGAGGTGTGGGTGGAATAAGGTCAGATGCAGATGAAGTGACTCAGACCTTTAGAATTTAAATGTCATTAGTCTATCTGTCTGAGGACCTGATGTCAACTGGTGAATGTTTTGCCTGGGGTTCTTATAAAGACTCATCTAACAAAGAGAAGGTTCAATGACCCGCTCTCAAAAGGTTTTCCCAGTAGGCTGAAGCACTCGGAACCCCCTGATGCCACTGAGACACCAGCATGTCATGGGCGGGTGGCTGGATTTCATGAGTCTGTGCTTAGTTATGGGCATGCTCTCCAGCACAGCATTTGAATCCTGCACACCAAAGAGCAGATGTAAGCAATGCCGGGATCTAACACAGAACAGCTTGGGTGACATCAGAGTGACTGCGTGCTGCTGATGGGAAATGGTAGTATCAGGGCAGAGCAGGTGTGAGTCATCTCCCAGGAGAGACAGGCAGAAAAAAGGAGACGGGGAGGGGAGGAGGAAAGCAAGAAACAGATTATCTCATACAGATATATTCCCCTTGCCTGGCTTCCCCTGCCTTTGTGCATCTCCCTTTCCCTCCACAACACGCATACATAAGCATGGAGATTTGCCTGTTACGGCTTGATTCCAAAGCCCTGTCAGACAGATCATTTGCTGCTTTGTTTTCTTCCCTTGCCCATCTCTGCCCCAAATTCAAGATCATTTAATATGTGGCTAGATAAAACTTGAGCAGTTCTTCAATACGCATTTACTTTCTGCTGTGCATTAGTCCAGTTCAATACTTCCCAAGGCAGGGACTCAAATAAAAGCGGGATAGGGATCTAGACAGAGTTGGCTGCAGAACAATTGCTGTATTTCTTGTATCATCAGCTTTCACCATATCCCCAGCGTGTTCCAAGTGCCTCGCTGTAATGACTTAAATATAAAAGGTCATGATCAGGGCAGGAGGTGCCTTGAGTTCGTTAGCTGGGTAAGACGGATGAGCAGTATACGAGGTGAATGGGTGGGAGGGAGAATCTATGTGTTATCAACACAGGGGAAAGGACACTCCGGGTGCAAAACAACTTGTGTTGCAAATATTCCTCGCCACCATTGAGTCCCCAAAGAGCTAGATGTGCTCTCCCTAACAGGCAATGAAACGCAGCTTCCAAATGAAAGCTCAGTCCCACTTGCCAGCCCTACAAATCATTCCGAGGCTGTAGCACCAGTGTTTAGGACAATGGAGCAAATAATCTCTCCAGAAAAGGAATGGTACTCAAAATAGTTGTTAGATTAAAAGCTAAAACAGAAGAGTTCCTCGGAGGAACAGATTAATAACAACGACGACAGCCACAGATCCCCACAGAGTCTCTGCTCTACCAAATGACCTCACCCTGTGTAGCGTGCCAAATTCTGCCAGATCGTTACCAAATACAGAATCAGTGACCTTACACTGTGCCTAGGGACGATGACTGTGCACCTGGAGTAACAATGGAGAAAAAGAAGTAGGGTGACACTTTCTCATTCAAGTCTCAAAAGACCGTGGGAGACAAATATTTCTTTCAATGATGAGGTGAGACACAAGATATTCTGTTAAAGACAATAATGGAAAAGTGCCTAACAGGAAAGAAGGTGGCACTATGGAGTAACCAGTAGCACAGAGTATTAATGAATATATTGAAGAGGTCAAACTCTAAACACATTGGAAAGCATTAGTCAGGGCAGATGCTTGTGCTATTGTGTATATCTATCACAAAGCCCAGAGGTTTTTCTCCTGCTGTATCTTAACAAGATTTTTCTCATCTGTAATGGTAGTAGAAGATTTTATATTTAAGTGTGGGTTTGTGTGCATGTATGGCAGGGAGTAAGAATTAATAAGTCAAATGAGAAAGCCTGGGGATATTTGACCATTCTCCACAGTCCTGAGAGAACCCCTTCTTTTTTTCTTTTTTTTTTTTTTTGCAAACATTTAAGATTTTATATTTAAGTGTGGGTTTGTGTGCATGTATGGCAGGGAGTAAGAATTAATAAGTCAAATGAGAAAGCCTGGGGATATTTGACCATTCTCCACAGTCCTGAGAGAACCCCTTCTTTTTTTCTTTTTTTTTTTTTTTCTGCAAGCATTGAATGCATTCCTTTCACACCATCTGAAATGATGGGGTGAAGTAATTAAGACAAAAATAAAGAGAATCAAACCACGGAGAAGGTCTCGTAATGCCAAAGGTTTAGTGTTCAATAACAGACCGGGATGACTCATATCTGTAAGCACTCTAAAATCCTCCTGCATGTTGACACAAACCCATTGTCCTGTGGTTCAGTGTCTGTGTTCCAGTTGTCACAGAAAATGAAAGGACAATGGCTATTGTTATGTTGCAGCTGTATATTGTGACTGATTCATAGTTTCCCTTTTGGGGAGGAACACAAACTGGTCTTGCATGTTCTCAGGCATTTGGAACACACATATGTAATTCTCACATATCTGAAGGCGGTGAATATTAGACCCTGCTTGCTGCTAATAAACCATCATTAGCGAATAGCTGATATGAGCTGTTGTAGAAGTCGTATGAACATTTCAAGGTGTAAGCGAGGCAAGGTTTTTAGGCTGGAAAATCTTTTATTAGATGAATTGAAATGTTTGGAAAGGAAAAAAAAAAAAAACAACAGAAAAGACTTTGGGAATTTAAGACCTTCTCCAGGCTGAATGCTTTCCAGCAGAACCTGAGAAAACAACTATTCCGCCAAATGGAAATTCTGTTTTATAACAAGTTTGCATTTGCTGTAAAAAAAAAAAGAGTGCTTTTGTGTTTTTTCGTTTAACTGAAGCCCCAATATTTCAAAACAAACATGACATCTGTCTGTCTTTCAACTGATACTTTTTGTGGAGAAAACAATCCTGTCTAAATGAACTCCATTCTGGCATAACATTGGGGAACACACTCTCTCTCTCTCATTTACATAAATACATCTTTTATTAACTGTCAGTAGAGGAACAATTCATCACATAAGACATAAACAGATGATAAGTAAAAAAGTTGGATCATTTACTGGCATAAGTCAGCAGGCACATGTGAGTTCAGTGGGTCTCCATCATTTTACGTCATCTTGAGGTCTAACCCAGAAGCATGGGAAGGAACACAGGTCCAATGCTGACTGATTCTCCATTTTGTTTTCCTCAGCTTTGAATGACAAGCAGCCGAAAGAGGGAGTGGGCCCATACACAGAGGCAGTGCATGTGAGACTATGCATGCAGACAATCTTTTTCATTAAGCCATTAATGAACACGGATACAAATGAAAGATGGCTACTTGGGGTGAAAGATGTATGGCCACAGACGCTGCTCCTCAGGCTTCCTCTCTTATTGTTCATCTCTGTTTGCTCGGGTGGCAGCCACATGGCTGCCTTTCAATAATTCAGGATCCAGTTTGCACGCATGGCCAGTCCTGCTTGTCACATTTTCTCACCTGATCACAAGTTCATCTCTCTGTAAAGGAAGCAAGGTTTGTAAGAAGTTGCAATGCCTTTTATTACACTGGCTTATATGCTTGGAAGGGGGCTGGGGGCGGAGGGGAAGGGAGGACAAGAAGCTTGTGTGCCTGAAAGCTGTATCATTTTTTCGAAGCATATCAACTGGTCTAACACAAGATACTATTTCTCCCAACAGCTTGCCTTGCTGATTTCATTAGACTGTCATGACTATCTCTTCTGTTATTCCAATGACTCTATGTTAAGCTTGAGTGGACAAAGAACTGCATTCCTACTAAGTGCACACCTCCACTGATGTCTATGTGTCATTTTATTTACCTTCCACAAAAAGTTCCACCACAGTTCATAAGGTTATAGAAATAAATAAGATTTCTTAACGTTTGAGTAAGGATGATTTAAATAATTGCTTGTCACTTCAGGTTTAGAACCACTGATTTGACCATTTATACATGAAGATGTTAGGACCAGAACTGTTAAAAACAAAAATTAACTCAATGGTTAAATAACTCAGTCTGAGTCTCAGGTATGTTTTCACAGTGTCATATGGAATGCACCACTAATGGACACTGTTCCCTGCAGTCTGAAGTAGGAGAGCTTGCATTAGAAAGCTCAATAGCTGCATCACTTTTAATCCATTCCAAGCCCTTTTTGCTTAGAAAATATCATCTTTTACTTCTTAAAATGGTGCTCTGTAAATTAAAATTTCAAAAATGAAGGTTTCAAACATTTCACCTTCAGCAAAGAAAAAGTCTTTGCAAAAGTTGCTGTAGAATTACTGCAGTATTGAGTATAATGCATATAGAGACTTCTGAAGAGTGATACGAAGTACAACGTCACACACACAGAGGGACAAGCTATTACAGATCTTTTGGGAGGTATGATCTTAATTAGGAGTTGTAGAGTGCTGTGTAGAAGGGACATGAAAATACAGAAAAGACCCAGAACAAAGATTATGTTACAAATAATATCACACAGTCACCCTTGTTTCGTGTGGCAAATGTCTCTTTCTTATGTCTGTAACCTCCATCTTTTCTTCTCCTTTTTTCCTTCTCACCTGGTCTAAGTGGTGTGCAGAAAGAAGCCTTCCTTTCCCCTCCTCTGAGCACCTCCTTCTCAGTCCTAAGTGTTCACAAAACATGAGACAGTCCCCACAGAGATTAGTCCTGAGAGTTTAAGCTAATCATGTCTTTTGAAATAACAAGGTTTGAGTTCATTTCACTTGCCTTTAGGGTGCAGTTGCTTTGTGTTTCCAAGCTTTTATCTACAACCATGAAGGACAGATACTTTTTTTTTTTTTTTTTAAGGAAAGCTGAGGGTGTCCTTTAATCTCTCCATAGTTTAAGTAGTGTGAGGCAGCAGAGACAACTGATTTCTGGGGTCTTGGCTCCTACTTGCTTTACTCACTATGCTGTTGTTCAGCAGAAGTTACGATGCCAATAACAATTTCTGTATGTGTCCCATTAGCAACTCTGAGAAATCTCTTGGATTATCCTTTAGGTTTGTTACGTTTTATTCTTTTGCCCCAATCCCACCTTTTATTGTGTACAAACATCTATACATATATTTAATCTGTTTTGCTCCCCTGTTTTGCCGTGGGTTATATATCTGACTTGGTGCTTTCCATTTTGATTGAGGTGGTGACTAGATGGGCCTCATCTTCCTCTTGGTTCAAAGAACAATTCATTATTTGCTTGTGTCTGGGGAATGAATGCCTCTGTATGATCTGTTGGGAGACAGGGATAAACATCCCTCCTGGCTGATTGATAGTCTTATTAAAGATTGCAGTAGGTAAAATAATCCCCCGTAGCTTCATAAGGGTAAGGTCCCTTTCTCTTTTCCCCTCAGATTGGCTTTAGGGCATGCTTGGGACTTGGCTTATGCTCTGTCCAATCTTGCAGCATTACTTAATTAGCCTTTATTGAAAGCCATTAGCATTGATCGACAGCAGGACACATTTTTATTGGGGGAGATGACCAAAGTGTTTATCCACCAAAAACTGCAAATTCAGTCAGTCCAAAGCTGACAGAAAAATTGCGAATGCAAGTCCAATTTGGAAATTTGTTGCTATTTTTGCTATTGTTGCTATTATTTTACAATTTGTTTAATTGATATGCAAAGATTTTGAGTTCTTAGTTGTCATCTGCAATATGCAGAAGGAAGAAGAAACAGCGATGATAGCTTGATTCCCCAGTTATACAGTTCCTTTGAGTTTTGCATTTTCCTTCTGTATTGATCTTCTTGCCCTCCTCTTAAGGGGCTTCTTCGCACATTTACCCACCCTGTGGTCGATCACCGGTTGTGTCCTTGGCACTGTCAGTGCACTCAGCCTTGTCCTCTTCCTCCTACTGCCCTCTTACCTTCTCCCATTGTACCCTATCTGCAGGAGACAACCTTCCTTACTCTGTCACTCTTGTTCCATAAATCCCTCCTTGTTCATTTTTTTCCAGGCAGCGCTCAGGGACATTTATCATCCAGTTCCCTCCCTGACTGTATGTCCTTTCTGAATTAATAATTAGAGAGCAAACAAAATGTGTACATAGCCAACAATGTGTTCAGCTATTGTGGCTTGCTGAGCCAAAGCATGTGAAAATCAGTGTGGACCCCTCCCCTTTGATCAAGGTTTGCTGCTACATTTCTGATCCTTCCTATACAGTGAACTTTTTTTTTTTTTTTTTTTGCTTGTAATGTGCTGCTGCAATCCATACAATAAATTAGATTATAATCCCCTCATGGGCAAGAAACTGTCTTTTTGATATGCCTGTGCATTGTTGATCTCGTCGTACATATGCATGTTTGCACATTGTCACCTCCTGCTTCCAGCACATTGGGATATAAGAACAAAATGACAACAGAGGTGGACAATATTTTTCCAATTATTAGCATGCAGATAAGACCCTTTAATTAAAGAAGTTATATACCGTATAAAAAAGAAAGCTCCTCTGTCAGACTGCAGTCTTGTAATGGCTTTGTGTTTGTGCAATTAGGACCAAATCTTGAAGCCACCGAAGCCAACGGTGGCCCTTAATGGGATTAATTCTTCATTTCTGGGGTGATGGGCTAGATGATCTAAGAGGCCTTTTGCGTCTTGCGCTTCTCCAATCTCTCTCAGGGTAAATGACACATAATGGAAGAGACAGCTGTTTTTGAATAAACTGCATTAAGTGTCCACATATAATTCCTAATGCAGGTTAAGAAACCCCTCCCCTGTCTCTCTGCTGGCGTGCGTGCCCCTCTCACAGAGCAGGTCTCTCCTGTGCTGCAGACGCTGTATGAACTCGTCAATACCCTGCAGGTTTCTGGGGGGTATGTATCTTTGTATTTCCCGAGATCCTCTGGGAAAACTCTGCAGCCAGCGCTAATCAAATTGAACCGCTGTCAAGACTTCCTGCGAAGCTTCGAGGAAACGTTTCTGAATATGAGAGGTACAGGAGAGGAGAGTAAAGGTTGGGGGAGGGAGGCAAGACAGTTTTAGAGCTTAAGTGGATTACATAGCTCCATAACCCAGTTATGGGTCCATGGACTCGAGTGAGCTGTTTTTTCCCCTCCTCTGGCTGTCTGCCTGTCAGATAGTTCCCCTGACAGGCAGGCTTTATTAGCCTCCCCCAGCTGGCTCTCTCAGTATTTCTTATTTTCCAGTGCTCGCATCCCCTAGCAGCTCGTTTCAGTCCTTCTCGTATCTCGAAGCTCCCTGGGGTCCTTCCCTCAGCTGCACCAGCTGTCTGCACCCCTGAAGTCTCCACACTAGCCTGGTCTACCAGCATTTACCAAGCCCGGTTCCAGGTCTCTGAGCTCTGTCCGTGCAAGTCCCAGGTAGCCAGCAAAAGGTGCGTGGTTCAGCTCAGATCAGGGGCCCTATGTTTGAAAGGTAACCTGCTCTCTGACTGTCTTCTATTTTAAATAGTTAAGAGGGCTAGCTTAAAAATAGATGAGCACCTGAGCACCAGTGTTGGGTGGTATGAAGGAGCGGCAAGTGCCTAGCACACCTGGAGGCACTAATGTTTCCACACTTAGCAGAAAAGTTGGGTGAGCCTGGTTGTTCAGTCTGAGCCCTGAAATTTCCCCTCAAGACTGAGGTGTGAGCCTGACATCTGCTGGGGACTGCACCGCTGCTACAGAAAACACCGGGCCATCCATCCTCAGAGCTTCCCTGCCAGGAAGGATGGTGGCAGGGAGGCTGCTGCCCGAGGGACAAGGGACTCCGCACGGGATACAAGTAGGCTGTGAGGAGGCAACGTGGCCAAAGGACAGGGTGACCCAACTGCAGCCTGGTGGGAGGTAAGGGCTGAAATCCCAATTTATGCTGGAGGGCTCCAGTCCCTCAGGAGCAGGTCAGATGCAAGAGAGCAGCCAGCTGGCACATGGATCCAGGGTTTACAATGGGTAAACGAGTGTCCACGGCCATGTGAGAGACAGAGCTCCATGTCTGCACTGGAGCATGTCTGACAGCAAGCTGAAATCTGCTTGCCCTCTTTCCTTTTGAGGTATCTGCCACTGCCACTACCACGTTTTTGCTTTGCTGACATAGCTGGTTACCTCAGGCTTGCCTGAGTCTTATTCAGTCCTCTGGGCTTTACAGCCAGAAATGTTGCAGGTAGATTCACCTGCACAAGTAGGAAACAGAGTCACTTCTTGGTGTCCACCATCAATGTGTCTCCGTGCCTCCTTTCTGTCCTTATCCACAGCCTCCTTCCCCCTTCCCTCCCTGCCGCTATAGTGTGTCTGTATGGGACTTCTGCTGAGTCTTACAGGAAAAGATGGTTTCCAGGGCTGACTGTGAGTAAGAAAATCACATAAGCATAGCTCAAGGACATAAGGAGTGATGGAGAGTAGAAGCAAGTGCGACTTGGTCTGATTAAATACTGACCTGATGCCTTAAAATGGTTCTAGAGGATGCTGTGCTGCTGCATCGGCTCCAGCTAGGAGCACCAAAAAGGAGGGCGCTTGGCCACTGGTGGCTGGCAGCATCCCTGGCCATTGCTCTGCCAGTGGAGGGGGAGGGCCCCATGCTGCCCTGCGGTGCTGCCGCTTCGCCTCTCAACAGGGATCGCTGCCCTTCGGTAGGATCTGGGAGCAGCAGATCCCGCACAGGCTGCCGATGGTGTTCGACAACCCCCTGTGGTTGCTGTGGCTGGCTGGCCCCTGCCCAAAACCAACATTATTCTCATTAATCATCCTTTGGATACAGCTAGAGAGGCGCACACACAGTGCAGCCTCCGCCCTGTAATGCCCAGTGTTTCCACAGTGCGATATGGCCGAGGGCCGAGGGCGAGCTGGTGATTTAAGCACCAAGCTGGTGCCGGGGGGGACCGGCAGGTTCATTGGGTACAACGCAGCAGCCCCCCTGGGCACATTGGTGTGGGTCCCTAAAATGTGAGTGCTGTAAGTGATGAGGGGCTGCGCTGCTTCTGGGTCCGGAGATGCCTCATCCAGTATCAGTACTGGGACCTCTGGGTCACGATCTACTGGGTCTATTGAAAAGAGGGATCCTAAGCAGTGTTGCAGGCAATATGGTAGCTTGGAAGTTTGTTGATAGCAGGGTTACCAGCAGCGTCTTTGGGCTCTCTGCCAACGCCTAAATAACTCAAAGTGTTACTTTCTCCTGAAAGTAAACCTGGCCTTTGTGCTGCTTAGTCACCGATTGTATTTCTTGCTGGCAGAAATGAGCAGATAAAACATGTATCTGAAACTCTTGAGCAGAAGAAAGAAGTTGGCAGTTCTCATGGTTTTAGCAAGGATCTTATGACAGCATGTGTTGCTTTTTTTTTTTGGTGAAGATTCATGTTCTAGAGGAATGTGAGTAGTCGAGGATCTCAGGGGTTTTATTAATATTTTTAGAGTGAGTTTTTAGAGCTTTTGGCATGGAGGAACACTAAGAACTTGATGCTGGTTTAACCTAATGATTCAGAAACCATAAAGAAAATAATAATAAGCTAACACATCTATTTTTAAACTCATGATTTAAGCCACTGTCATGATTTTGATGGGGCCTGACATGTGATTTTCCAGCACTGAGACTGGTAATAAAGCTTTTGTGTACTGATTTAAATGGAAAATCCTTTTAAAATCCTGCAGCTTGCTTGCCTTAGTAAATACTTAACAAGGACTCAGCCACAGCAGCAAAAAATATCCACCAGTCAGGACATTTTCCTTGCCCCTCTCTTTCTTTTCCCGCACAGAAACAAACCTTACCCACAAGGGTCATGATTCATTGCTGTCCTAGGGCCCAGTTAGCGAAACTGGTGCGTGGGAATCCCTCTACATGGGAATCCTGGAGCTGCCGACAGCCTTCCAGGAGTCCGAACACAGGACAGGAGCATCCCTCTGTCAAAGGAATTTCCCGTAGGGCTGAGCAGGGACTGAAGAGAGAAGAGGACAGACCTGGGTCAGGTCTCCATGGCCAGCCTGGGCTTGTGCTACAGCTATTGTGCGTCCCTATCAAGTTGTCCTGGGACGGACCAGGAGTCGAAAGTAAGATGAGTTTCGGAGATGAGGAGAGGACCAAGCCATGGCGCAGAGCCCCTGTACAGCCTCCTTCAGTCCCTGCGTGGGCGCATGCAATAGCTTGTCTAGTGGCTGTGTCCGTGGAGGAGTGGGAGAATGACAGCTGGTCCCTGCGGTATTTCATTTCTTCTCAGGAGCTGAGCGAGGCGAACATTTATGGCAAGAAAAAGCTGAAAGCAGGAAAGATAAACTGCTGTTCCTAGTGCCCCCAGCCCGCTGTGCCCTTGCAGTCTGGATCCAGACACTGCTCTCGGTGGGAGACAACGGCTTTCTATACTCCTAGACGCAACCCAATGTTTTCCAGCTTGTCAAAAGGGCCTGGGATCAACTGAAGGAGCAGCAGGCTCTGAGCAAGCCAGACCCATCTCGGTGCTATTTTGAGGCACTTAGCTTTCTGGCCAGTGGGTATGCTGTTATTCCTCTAATAGAAGAAAATAAACACATGAGGAATATATATGAAAAAAAAAGCAGGTGACTCATAAGTGCGAATAGCCTCATTCTGTCATTAGTGAAGGGTTATTTGTCACTTATTTGTATCAATATTACACACATCTGCACAAAGCTTCACTGCCCCATCACGCACTTTGGGCTGGGCATGCGGCCACAGCTGCCTGCCACAGGGGAGCCGGAGAGGGTCCACAGTCAGCTGCTGCATGGCCCCGATTTCTCCTTTTTGTCTGAAGAGTTGAAGAGGGTGAATCCTGCTGCTTGGCCCTAAATCTGTCAGGAAGTGATTTGAGATTTTGAGTAGAGCTTGGCCTTTTCTTCTTCCTGTTAAAAAGAAAGAAGATGGTGTTTTATAGGTGTGTTACAGCTGCATGTATGTGCTGATCTTTAAAAAATGACATGAGCAGCCTCTTGAGATACTGCTGGACTGTCAGCAGAAAGATTACCTGAAATGAAATCTCAGAGAAAACGTGACCTGTGAATGGCCTTGAATCAACTTAATAGGTGTGTTCACTCTGAGAACTAATGATAGCACACCTAACTGTTTATTGAAAAAAAATAATCTTCCTTATCTAGAAAGTGTCTCCCACCTCTGCCCCACTGAAGGAAAGGTGGTTTGTGAAGAAATATTTTTTTCCAAAGTGACTTAGGAGCCTCAGATCCATATTTTAAATCTGCTCACCCATTTACTTAGAAAAATCTCATCATGAGGCTTTTTGTTCTTTTGAGGCAGACATTTTGGCGTGGGCCAGTTTAAATCAGAACTAAAACCAGGTATCTGCACATATCTGGAAAGCACCAGCTGTACTGCCAGTGGCGTGCACACCATTTATTAACGACAAAATGAAGGAATTAATGTGAAGAAGCAGGACGGGGAAGGACTGCAAAGTCCTATACCAACCCTAGAGCCAGCATGACTACAGAAATAAAAGGGATGGTGCAATTCCCTGCTCACTCTGGCAGCAGGATGGCTCTGCTGCTGGGGGCAAGAAGGAGGCATTATCTTTTCATCAGGACTGTTCTTTACCTTTCCCCTTTTTGTAAGAGAAAAAGGAACCTTATAGTCACAACAAAAAAAAATGGAAAATCAGAAAATGCAAAAAGGCAGGAGCTAATAATTTTTCTGGAGACAGGGGAGCAGGGAAAGCTTTACTTTGGCGTTGGCGACTTCCACCCAGCTTGGCTTGGCCCATGGCACTGAAGAAACAGGCAGTGAAATGGTGCAGAAGATGGAAATGCCCTGGTGCCCTGGCTGCTGTGACCTCCACCTTGCTTCTTCCTAAAGCTTGTCTTGAGGAAAGCAGGCTGCAGTCTTTCAAGGACCTTAAAGACCTGCTTCATATCCATTTTAGGTATCAACTGTGAGTGTAACTGCTCTTTGCTCGTCTATTTTCAAAGTCCCAAGTGGAAGGGGAGTTTTCCTGCTTGCAGGTGAGAGTGTTTGCTGCTGGTATTTCCAACTGGCGCTCTGATCCACAGCGGCTATGGCTTTGTCGCTGCACTGTTAATTTAGTTACAACGGTATAAAAATATCTCAAAAGACAAGCTCACTCAAATTGCAATAGCTCCAGGCGAGAGGGCTGCCAGCAGGGAGCCGCATTACAACTCGACTTGAGAGAGCTCAAAGGTAAAGGCAGGTTCAGTAGTGACAAACAGGGAGCAACAAGCACCTCACTCTGCCTCATGTTTCTCGAAACCTAATGTTTTCACCAGGAAAAAAACAAAAGAGCCTTTCTATTGGAGCAGGTTTGTCTGGGCCTGTTTAGGGGTCAATGGTGTGCTATAGCCACCAGCAGGGTGCTGTACTGAAACTCAGGGAGGAAGGATGGTGCAAGGAGGAGGCGGAGGGAGGGGGAGAGTATCGCTGCTCTTTTCTGGTAACAGGATCTGCTGGAGCTGTGTGAGTCATGGGAAAAAAAAAAAAAAGCGACACCAGGGGTGCCAGGGTCACAAACCCCAGTCGTGTAAAAAGCAGCCTGCCACATCCTGGGCTGTGCTTGTCCCCCTGGCTCAGGACAGAGTGAGAGATGACCTGGCACAGTCCCAGTCGTCAAGGACCGAATGACACATCTGGTGGCTCTGACACATCTGGATTGGATGGTTTCTCCTTTCCAGGGACGTGGCAGTGGCTGAAGAACGCAGGTTGTTCTTCAGCAGGCTTTATCAAAAGACGTCTGTCCTGAACATGGGCTGGAGGGATGCGGGAACATGCAGGCATGTCCCCATACACCTGGGCAGCCCTCGTCATGTAAAACTATGCCTCCTCTGCCCTGTAGGTGATCTATTCCAGTAACAGCACATTTTCCAACAAGCACTCCCTGGTGTACAGGTGTCATGGGGGGAGTTTGTGTGGCGCGTAGGGCAGAGGCTGAGCACTGAGAAAGAAAGGCAGGTGAGGTAAAGTCCCAGTGCCTAGAGGTGCTTAATGCCTTGCCTGGGCTAAGAAACTTGAGATTCCCATGTATTTTCTGTCGGAGTTGTGTTGCCAGCATCTCAGATTGTCCTACAGCAGGAGAGCAGTGAGAGTACCTTTGGATATGGTAGGGGAGAGAACTGCAACATGGATGTCTCGGGGATGCTTTCTTTCCTCCCCTGCAGGCCAGAGTCTGTGCTCCCCACACCTAACTTCCCACGGGGGAATATGTAGGTGCTCAAAGCTCTGCGAGCGTTTCCAGAGTACCTCTATATGTTGCCTGCGTGAGCTGGAACCGGTCTGTGCAACAGTGACAGGCACCTTGCTCTGCAAAATGCAGAGCTGTTCCCTGCATGTACACGTGTATCGGACTTCATGGCACGGCACGCACCGGTGAGGGGGGGTCAGGTCTGCCACGCCATCAACCTGCTACGCACAGCCACGGCGGTCCCCAGGGCTACCTGCCTTCAGACAGTGCTGACATTGTGACCACAAAGACAGCGCCTGGTCCCTCTCCACAGAGAAAGAGCGAGAAAGGAGCAATTTCAGACTCTGCAGTGAGTGTACGTCTAGTGCACATATTGGTAATCGCACCGTGCCGGGGTCTCGGTGTGATCTTCCTGTTGCTCATTTGCTGGCAAGTGTGAAATGCAAATCCCTCCGGGCTTCTCTCTCCGCTCAATATTCACAGGAGCATGAAGGCTCCTGCGCGGAGGGGAGGGCGAGAGCCGGCAGACAGCAGGGAGCTTTGTCTCCTCCTTTGTCTGGACTTTATGGGTTAAAAAAACCTGCTTATTCCAGAGGCTTCTTTACAGGGAGAGTCAGCTCACCGCAACCGCCCTGAACCCCGCCTTCGCCTCATCCTGTCAGGGTACGACACCCGGCGCGCTCGCGTTGGAGCGCAGAGGCTGTTGCACCAACGCTGGGGCTCCATGGAAGCAGGCGATGCTGGGGCGGGGGACACGGGGTCTGGGAGGAGGTACCCCGGGGTGAGATCATCCTGTAAGGCTCCGGGCAATTGCCCCCCACCGGGACCTGCCGGGCCACGGTTCGCACCCTGCCCCTTTCCTTGTGGGGTGATGGTTCCAGTCCAAACCCTCCCCGTCAGCTCTCTGGAAATGGCAAGTGAGACACTTGTTGCCATGGTGATCCTTAATAGTTCTGACTCAGATGTAGCGTTGCCATGGCAACCGCATCCGCAGCCCTTGGGAGGCAGTGCCGGCACGATTTTTTCTTTCTCTCGTAGCAGAAAAGGGCTCCGGAGTCCCATTTTGCTCACTCCTTGCTGCAGTGCAGTGACGAAGCTTTCGGGCTGTTTCATTATTCTCCTAATGAACGACGGTCCCGATCCTTCGCCAAAAGATCTGTTACTCTACATGGTAAAAGTGCTCTGGACTACCTCACCGACAGGCACGTTGTCTGTGCCGTAAGGCGATCCCAGCCTCCGCCTTTCAGTGGCTTAGCAGAAAAGAAAAGAAATATATACTTATTTTTCAAACGGAGCAGTAACATTTCTTCCTAGGTAGGAACAAGCTCCTTCCATCTCAGGAGCTCAAGGCCAGACCCGGGGTGGCGGGG
>NW_009647236.1:4012142-4038109 GCF_000708025.1 Charadrius vociferus | reverse complement strand
GGGGTGGGGGGTGGAAGGTGTAGTTTTAAGATGAAGAGTGTCTGCGACTGCGAAAGGAGAGACAAAGGGAGAGCGCGTGCGAGGGAGTGGGTGTGCCCGTGAGAAAAAGAGGGGGTCTGTGCGCGGAGAGTGTGTCCGTGGGCACGGCTATGAATGTGAATGGGAGAGCTGCTGGCAGGAGGGGAGACGCCGGGCAGAGCGTGGGGGTGCCTGGTGTAAAAGGAGAGAGGGAAGGGCACGTGTGCCATCGGGCGCGGGTGCTTTTGTGCGCCAGAGCACGCGTGCACAGGCACAGGGAGAACGGGTTCACGTCATGCAGATTTGCGTGAATACGCTCTCACTCACATTCAGTCCGCTCTCCTGTCATCTTTGGCTGGTACAAAGGCAGCCACCCATAG
Organism: Charadrius vociferus; assembly: GCF_000708025.1. Taxonomy (NCBI): domain Eukaryota; kingdom Metazoa; phylum Chordata; class Aves; order Charadriiformes; family Charadriidae; genus Charadrius; species Charadrius vociferus. Next base: position 4,037,711 of record NW_009647236.1, on the reverse strand, counting down.
ACGTAATGCCTGAAAGGCACTTGAGTCCCGATGGGGCAGATAAGCTTAGGGACATTAAGTTTGCTGGTGCAAACCTGGCAGCAAAGGCTTTTGCAGCACTAAATAATCCAGCCAAAATCATTTCATGATATCCTCCTCAGGCAGAGGCAGCTGGGAATGAGAAGGCGTGTGAATTCTCCATGTGGGCACCCTTGGACCTGAGAGACCTGCATTGTTCCCAAGGGAGTTGGTCAGTGATATTCCCAAGTCAAACATCTGATGCTCAGTAAGGCAGGAGGAGCCACCAGAGAAATGCATAAAGCTGCCCAGACTTCCCAGGGGTTTTGTAAACTTTCTCAGTGTTTTTTTCAGCTTGGCTGAGAATCATATCAACCTCTCTCCTGCCTGGTTCTTCTAGGCACCATCTTGCACTAGTAGGGCACAGTGGCATGTCCTGGAGCAGACCTTCAGACAAAATGCGATGACTGGAATGCTGGAAAAAATGACAAAGTCACCATCAAGGTGGGAGACAATTTTACTGCTAGTAACATCTTGGTGGGGCTGGGAGGGATGTAAAAGTGGCAGATGCAAAGAATAAAGGATGACGCTAAAGGAGTCAACCATCTTCTGCAATGTAAGAGGGTCCCAGGTGACTCCTGTGTTTCAGGCTCAGATGATGTGAGGACTGAAGCCTTATTAGCAAGGGTGAGTAACAAAAGTAGTGAAGATTTTGGCATGGAGCCTGATTATATAAGCCAACCTTAAAGAGGTGTTGAGGGACAAAGATGTAGGAATGAAGATTGCAGAGAGGTCCAGGATGGAGAAAGATATTTCAGAGTCCCTGGAATGGGGTCATGCATGCACATGAAGGCCCCCTGCAGGTTAAGTTAAAAGGGGAAGAAAGAGCAGAATTAAGGTATGAGCTGAGAGAGAGGAGAGAGAGAGGCTATCAGGAAGTGAATGACCTGTGGTAGCAGCAAGGTTTCAGGGAGAGGGAGCTTGAGACTCAGGAAATACAGAGTGCAAGGTTTCTGGATGAGCAGTTCATGAGGCTGGAAAGGGATGAAAACCAGATTGAGGGGCTCCAGGAGCAAGTCTAAGGCTCTTCAGAGGTAAATACTGCCTGTCCAAGTAGTTTAGGGAGGTCATTGAAGAGACTCAGTCAAAGGAAAGCTTTAAGCATGTTCAATGACATGCTCAATATGCAGAGAGAAATTCATCCCATGTGCAAGCCTAATGAAATCAGTAGCTTTGGCTTTAGCTCTGTCTGTTAATTCCACATGACAGAGGCAGACAGAGGGGAACTGTTTGTTTTTCACAAAGTGATATCAAAAGTCTCCGGATTCTCTTTTACCCATCAAAAATTACAACCCAAAATATTAAAATGGTATATTTTTTCTCTTCCTCCCCTTGGCCCTTCTGCCTGCCTCCTGAGAGGAAACCTCTCTCTGCCCATCACTGTGGCGGTGCTTGTGGCAGGCTACAGGCGCACCTGCATTGGACTGTCACATATGGGCCTTTGTCACATACGATGGGCAGAGTAGTACCTGTGTCCTATCACTGCACGTGTACCTGCTACGGAGATGGGACTCCGCGTGGTAGCTCGCCTTCATCTCACAACCACCCCCAAGGAGCAAACTGAGGCTGGATTTGGATTCTTCACCCTGCTGTGAAATCACAGCTCCCTGCTCCCCCTGTGCAACCTGTCCTGGATCCTAAATGGTCACGGTCTGTGTAAGGTATTTTGACTATGATGCCTGCTGGCATCAAAGTGAGAGGAGGACCACACCAGGGGGAGCAAAGGCTACTGGAAGAGTCCCCTGGATCTAAGACTAAATGAAGCCTAGTACTAAATATTGCAACATTTTCATTTCTATTTTGGCATGATCAGTTACCTGTAATAAAACATAAAAGTAGGGCTGAATTGTTGGGGTATTTTTGTTACAGAAAATGAGGGGAACTGAAGAGGGCAGCCCAATTAATTTATTGTTTATTTATACAGACAGGATCTAACTGGCTCCCCTATGCTCTCTTCACTCACACCTAAACAAAGTGAGGAAGCCTCTGTAAGGACATTGATAGCAATAAATTCTTTCCTTCCTTGTTTGCCTGTGGGACAGCTCAGTCTCCCACCCAGAGCAGCAATTTTATTAAACAAGATTTAGTCTAAAGCGTGAAAAAAAGAGATAATTATTGTTGAACCATTACACTCAGGAATTCCAGCAATTACCAGGTGCATCAAGATTATTTCAAAGAGAAAGTCATGCCTGTGCAGGGAGAGGGTTTGGGGGTTTGCTGGGAAAGAGGGAAGAACAGGCTGAAATACTGCAGCTGTCTTCCTTGTTGTTTCTTACCTGTAAAAGAAAGAAGTTGTTGTATGGCTGTGCAGGTCCAGCCTGACCTGAGCTGCAGACCTTCTAGCAGGGTTTGAAATCATCAGCTAGCAAAAATGGCTCATGATGGTCGGGGCTGGGGGGGAGGGGGTGCACCTGCGTGCTGGGGCGGTGGAAGGCAAAGAGGGGGGTTGTAGGGCAAGGAGGAACGGAGTGAGGGATGCAAAGAAGAAGAGAGGATGGTCTTGTGGCTTGGATGCTAAATAGGGTCTTGGGACGATACCTGCTTGTTCTTGTTGATGAAGATTTTGTTTAACAGAACCCCTTTTTTGACAATAAATCTCCCCTAGAGCAAATGAAGAAAAGCACAAGCAGGAAGTCAGAAAACTTGATACCTCCTGTTCCACATACATTTGGGCTTCCTCGCCTTGAGGAATCCCACTGGAGTGAGAGGTCAAAGCCCAAGAGCCATGAAGGTTTTGTTATTTTTTTCTTCCTGCGCTTCTTAAGCAGTGATGCCTATAAGATTAGTGTTTACCTTGATTTAATGTCTCATCAGAAGCATGACATCCCCAGCAGTCCTGCTGCGGTGCTACTAAATGAAGCATGCCCTATTTCCTCAGCTGGGACTTAAACCTCTGCCCTTAGAGACCTGAGAGGCGGGGAAGAAGGATGGGGAGAGAGTGATAGATATTGACCCACCTAGCATGTATGCTAAATTAAATAACCAGGCTTTATTTTTTAACCTATTTTAAGCAGTTACCGTTCTCTGCACAATTGATGTTTGCGTTTGCAGGGGTTACTGAGGTGGCAGCTGCTGCAGCGCGAGCCTCCCCTGCTCTGTACCTTTCCCCTGACTCCCATGCTGTGGGTGACCTTCGTGTGTAAGGACAGCCACTGTCTTAAGTAAAGAGGAGAGACAGAGAGCGAGAGAGACAGAGAAAGCATTTTCTCTGCCAGTTAATTGAATCCAGGCCTTCCCTTCACGTTGTGCTGGGAAGGCCTTATCTTCCTCTCGCGGTGAGGAAACAGTTGCTCATGGGGGAGCTGAGGAGATGAAACCCTCTAAAGTCTTTTTGCTAAAGATGTCAAACTAAATTTGAATTGCATCTGATTTTAAACCAGAACTGACCAGAGTCTATGGGAGAGTGCCGCTGATTTTAGTGCTGCTTTACAGGAAGCAGCAGTATGGCTCAGTGACTATCTAGCTTGATGACTAATTTTTCAGTTTATCCTACATTTTCCTGTTCTCTTCAGCATATCTGCCCCATACTGAGTCCCTAAGAAATATCACTCATTATAAAAAACCTCCTTTGAGGGCCTGTTGTGACAACCCTTTGAACTCCTGTGCTGGGAGAGCACAATGCACAGGACACAGAATTACAGGCAGTTAAATTGCCTCATTAAGAGAATATTATTAGGTCCTATTTGGTCTTTTCCTATTGAGCACTTTTGAATACTTCATCTAAGCCAGTTTTATGTCACAGGATCCCCCCCCGTTTTCCCTCAGAGACTTTCCTTTACTCTCTCCTCTCTCTCCTCTTTGTGTCCGTGTCCTCACAAGGGCTGGATCTGGCTGTGACACAGAGAGGGTGCAGCATCATAGCCATTCCCTTGCCATTCAATACCCAAGAAGGGCTGTCTGGGAAGGACACTCTTCCTTCTTCACCAGAACTTCTAGTACCTGCACATCCCAGGAAACATCTTTGCCCTTGCAGCTGCAATTGCTTTTATTTTAAAATCCCACAAAAGTGTGTGCCCCCACACCCCCAATGTGTTTAGTTTGGTTTAGCACCACATCTCCAGCTAGGAACCATTGAATCTCCATAATTCCACTCCTTTGCTACATGGATTTACCCCACTGAGATCCTTCAGGCTGTACACTTCCTGACCAGACGATTGCACATTTCTGTTTTACAGAGCCCCAGCTACACAGATTTCCTAAGCAGAGCGTGCTAACACTTTACTCATATTCTGACATCTTCTCTTGCTTCCTAATCATCTTGGGTCACAGTTCAGAATTGCTCCTGTAGTCTCAATATCCTTTGCCATTATACGCCTGTCTTTTTCTGACTCTGGCCTCTTCTTTGGCCCTTACTCATGGCTTTCTGCAGCTGGCAGTGCTGTACACGTACCTGCTGCTTCGTCCATTGGTGCGTCCTTCGCCATCTCCTGTGTGACGGTTTGCCTTTTAACATTGCCTTAACCTGTAGGAGAGCAGTTTACCCCAGACCAGGAATCTGCATGTGCTTGTCTGCTTCTGACTGCTTTCTAATTAGGAAGACCTTAATTTATAACCTCCCGTGTTCCCTGCAGTGTGCCCTGCAGTACCGCTTATCATCTCTCCGCTGTGGCCAGGATCTATGCTGGCTTGCCCTCACCGAGGGAGCCGCTAGCTGCGCTGGTAGAAAAGGTGCCTCAGCTGCTGGTGCTGGGGTGGGAGATGGCGGCTGTTTTACACATGAGATAACACGGGGCTTTCATTTTCCCTGGTGTTTCTCACAGCATCTTGAAATTGCACTGCCGGGATTTGTCTCTGCTGCTTCCCTCCAGCCAAAGGGCCATCTTTGACCTCTGGTCAGCTCGAAAAATCCTGCTTTTGTGCTGTAGGCTGAAACACATGCAGTATACTGACGACCAGGATAAGAATCAGATCCTCAGCCAGGGTAAATTGCTTTGGCTTCAGTGAAGTCAGTAAAGCTAATCCATTTTCTTCCAGCTGAGATTCGGGGAGCGTGGATTAACTATACTGTCTGGAATCAGCCTTGATTACAAATCCAGGCACAATGAAGGATGCGGCTTCACTGACCCCCCCTTGTTCTGCAACATCTCGAGCTTCTCCTCTGTGCAGCAGGGCTCGGTGGCTCCTGTCCCCTGCCTTCCTGCGGTGTGTAGGAGAACAACCGGCTGCTCATTCACAACGGGGAGGAGCGATGCGAGGGGAAAAGAGTCTCTGTTCCCGCACCAAGACGCACGGCAAGGCAGCCCGGGTCCACGGAGACTCTCTGATTGATGTGACAGGGAGGGAGTGACAAGCCTGCTGATGTGCTAACAGCATTTTACTCCAGCAGTTCTTGCCAAAAAAATAAAACACCTGTGACAAAAACTAAACTAGCTCACTCGCTCACGGCGTAGATGTCCAGGGCCTGAGAGTCGCTGCCTGATGTGAGTTATGAAGCCCTGACTTTCTCTGGGAAGATGAGCATGATATCTCTTGACAGGTCAGGCTGAGGGTGCTCTGCGCTTCGGTTAAATGCAGCGCTGGCTTGGCCTGTCTCTGAAGGGCTGCCACCCCGTGATTTGTAACTCAGTCTTAACTGCAGGTCAGGAGATGAAGGGTATGCATGTGAGCCTGTATATATATAAATACAGCATGAAGTAGCAGGGACTGGGGTTTTCCTCAGGAAATCCTAACTCTCCTCGTCACTCTTATCGAAAAAGCATTTTACTTGGACTGTGGGGCGTCACACCAGATTTTGGGAGAAGGCTGCAAAAGCTGGAGGAAAGCTAGACCATTTGCCCAGATATAGGAGGAATATAAATGTTTGATACCTAATTGTTTGTGATGTACTCTTCTCCAGCACCAGCCCACAACATCAGTGCTCATGGCGTGAGCGGACAAAGTCTTCTCTTTCCACATGCAGCTGCTGGACCATACACTTCTCTGTCATCACCTTTCCTGGGTTCCTCTAACTTTTCCTTATCATTCCAATGGTTAAACAGCTTTTCCTGAGTGGTGGGACAGCAATAACTCTTCCCCCATCTTTGATAGAGTCTCGTCTTTATCTTCTGGTGTCTTTTTCCACTGTTACTGCTTGTGGCAGCACAGGTCTTTGGGCAGCTGGGTTATGAAGCACATCAAAGAATCTACAGGGCTTTAAAAACACAGCTTATATTTTGGCAGGTTATTTTTAAGCCAAGGCACTACTTCCCCACCCTGGTTCACAATGTGACGATGCAAGGGCAAGAGCCAGCTGTGGGAAAGCAAGAATGCATAATGTCCTTGTTGCTGCCGAGGACTTTGTCACATGAGGGCCAAATAAACACAAATGTTTATTTTTCTCCTTCTCCGCATGTCAGTGCAAAGTGGGACAACTGCAGCCAAAAAGACCGGCAGTAGCCTAGTTCAGAGCATCTTGGTCTGGTGACTAAACCTTTCTCTTTGGGAGTGGAAATGATGTGGGTTCAAATGCCTCCTCCGCTGGAGGTTGATGCTACGTCTGTGCTGAGAAGATGCTGTCGCTGCTAGGGAAGGAGGGTGGCTGGCTGCTCCTGCTGTGGCACTTCGGTGCACCCAGGCTTTCCTTCCTGTCTTGTTTATGAGAGGATCTTACAAATGAAAACTGGAAGTGTCCCACTCATCTCCCTACTGACATGGTCTCTTCCCCCACCTTAGTCTCATTTCATGTGAAATTATTGGGCAAATTCAGCTTGAATTCACTGATCGTTTTGGCGTCCCAGAAAGTGTGGCTCACAGGAAATAAATGATTCAGCAAAAACAGAGAAGAAAATTCGCCTGCCTCCTTACTGTCACATTTGCTTTACTCAGCTCCTGATGTATCAGTAGCAAATTCTTCTTGTCTGTGAGAAGCTTAGACATAACACAAAAGCTGCCATCTGCCTTAGGAGTCCTGAGGTACTTTTCTTCGGGTTTTCCCTAATTCCACCAAAGTCACAAGAGGGATTCTTGCTCATCTCACTGGGCTACAGATTAGTCTCCTTGCTTATCAAGACACCCCCAAAATCTCTTGCATGAACTTTCCATCACTTAGGCTGAAGACATAGTAGAGGGGTCTTTCTGTTGATATATACATAATCTATACATTTTCTTCTTTGAAAACAGGAACAGTAGGCCCTAGAGAAAATGATCCAGCCCTAATTGCTCCAGTGACCTTTCCTTGCTGTCCACTGATTATTTTTTGAGTCCGGTTTGGCTTCAAGCACTGCAAACAGTGGGGCTTACATCACTTTTTGTGGGAATTATTCCACTGTCTAATAAATTCCATTGTCTCCCAGGTTACGCTGAAGTGGTATTTTCACTAATTTCATGTCAATGCATTCGCTTATGACCATCTGCTTGCTGTCCTTTAATACCACAAACCATTGCATTGTTTGTGTTTCCATCTTTGAGGCTTGTTTAAGCCTATAATCCTCTCTTGAAATTATGGCTTGATTAAATTACAGAGAATGACTTCTTTTTAATTTTTTTCTCTCTTGCTTCTTAATAATTTTTGTTGTCCTTCAATGAATTTCTCTTTAATGCTGTCAATCTCTCTCTGGCTTTCAGCATCCAAAATACAGTGCAGTGTTCAAAATACAATACGACGTTCTAGTTGTGCCAGAATATTGTACAAGTAAATAATTATTTCCCCAGATCAAGACATAAGTCCACAAGCTCTGCCTTTTATCCTACTTGGCCTCTGTACTTTGTCACCTCTTCCTCTTGAAGAATGAACTATTTGTCCCATCTAGCAAGACTTGAAGATTCTTATGCATATTCTGTAAATGCCACACTGCCACAAAAAAAGAGCAGGCACCAGATATCCTACCAGGATATAACAAAGAGGCATGTAACACGGGAAGCCATGATCTGCTCTGTGGTGGTAAAGCCTTGCTGAAGCACCGCAGCTGGTGTTGCAGAAAGATGCAGGCTATTTGGTGGGGACAGCAGAGAAGAAGAATAAAAATGATCGGAGGTCTAGAAAACACAACCTGTGAGGGAAGACTGAAAGGTTTGTGGTTGTTCGGGCTAAAGAAGAAAGGAGTGGGTCTAGAGGGAAGTAGTAGGAAAGCATACGTCTCCAAATATATAGGAAATTGCTACTAAGAGAAAGGGAATACAATAGTCATCTTTTCCACTAAGGGTATGAAAAGGAGCACTGAGCTTAAATTGCAGTAAAGGAGACTTAGGCTAAACACTAGGACAAGTTTTTAGTCTAAAGAAAATGTATGTGAGGTCAGGAATAGATGGCCCTGGAAGACTGCCAGCACCACAAGTTTTTCAGAACAGGTGGGACAATCGTCTGTTAGGGAAAGTTTATACAAATACTGACCCTGCTCTGGGGCAGGGGATGGACTTGATGAGCTGTATTTTCTGTGGTCCTGAGGGCAGAAAATGAGTACAGATTGCTGAGCTTTTCACAGTGCTCCCTCCTTTTAAGTAGATGCTGTGTGTGTGTGTGTCTCTGCAAGTACATGTGGATGCTGCTGGTGTTTGTGTGAGAGAGGCTGACAGATAACACCAAGAGAATGTTGTTTTTTCTCCTTTTCCAACAACAACAAAAAAAGCCTTATCCTGACTTTATTTTAACCTTTGGTTAACGGGGGAGAATATAAGGTAGAATAAGCTCAGCTCCACAGGCTAAGGTTTGTACTGCTTGTTCAGCACATCTGATCATAACTCCTTCCTGCACCACCCCTGAAATTAGGCTCAGAATTATTCCAGAGCAGTAGGTACTGGATCCTGTTGGGCTGATCTGTGAATATTGGTGAGAGAGATGTTCACTGCTCAGCCCTCAGCTCAGCTTACTCACCCTTTGAGTTGAATGAAGCATTTGCCCCATCCTTCTCGTTATTTACTCACATGGGATGTGTCCTGCTTGCCCTATCTTTTCCAGTCCAGTAACCTGCCTCCCTGGTACACCCTCCCCCCTTGGCTCTGAGTGAACATCCTTTGGTGCAAACAAAGAGTTGGAGCTGAAAGGGGACACAGGACAAAGGCAAATATCTTTTGGGCCTTTGACTTTGAGGCATACGATGGAGTAAAAGGTGCTTTTCATTTGTAACCTCAAAGTACCCCACAGAGAGTGGCTGGCACCAGGATCCCCCATGGTAATCGGCATGTGCTTGGGCCCTGGGACCCTGGGTCCCTGCAGGGCTTAGGAAGGGTGCCAAAAGGGGGTTAAAGAAGCAGGTGTCAATCCACAAGGGTGGTCAAGAACTGCAATGAGCTACACCAGCAGGGAGGACCCAGATATCCTGACTCTTCATAATGGTCCTGGATTTGATTCAGAGCTTAAGGGAGCTCCTGGCTTTGGGATAAGTGTGGGCGGTATAGGAGTTTTCTGCACCTACTGGGAGAGCTGTGCCCAGGGGTGAGCCAGGGCCCTTTCTGTTGTCTCACAAATGGCATGGTGAATGGTTGCTTACTGGTGGGAGAAGCAGAGGGCACTGAATTAAGCTAGCAGCTGAAACAGAGCCATTAAGTGGACATGGTTCTTTGAACATATGGTTCTTCGAACATGTGGTTCATGTGTGGAGATCTTTGCTGCAGATGTTATAGATGCTATGTGCTTGCTCACATGGGCTTCAGAGGGGTCTGGACTAGTTTAGGGAAGGGGAACCAACTGATTGTTATAAAGATGTCATCAATAGCTCAGGAAAATCCCAGTTGCAGTCTGCTGGAAGTTATTGTCAGGGTTTTCTGGATGTTCCAGATATATATTTGATATTTGGTCTCTTAAGAACAAGCACTCTCCAAGTAGTTTCTTCCAATCACTGCCAGACAAAGGTTCCTGGATAGATGGACCTTTGACGTAACCCAGGATATCTGCCCTTCAGCTCTTATGTCAACTTGATCTGTAATTATTACATCAGAAATACTGGCTTAGCGTAGAAGTTGACACTGTTGGGTTTATCTGGGTGGAAGCTTCAACTGCAATTTCTAAACAGGAACTGCAGAAAACTGCTACCAATATAAAATCCCACATGTAAAATGCATTAAAATTCTGAGCCAGAACTCAGCTTGTCTTTGGTGATTTTCATTGTTTCAGCTATTACAGGCAGCAGTTTATAAAAGGGGTCTTCACATGACACTGTAAATCCCATAGTAAGCTATTGCAAGAATAGGGAAAAAAAATATGTTAATCCAACAGTAGTAAATTCAGGATCACACAACAAGCACATGCTTCCTTCTTGAGCCTGCCAGTTGTACGTGTAGCTGCAAGTGACTCACTGTGAGCCATTTTGCACTGTGCATTGTTTCCTCCCTCGCCTGATAGTGTCGTTAAAGACCTTTGCACTTGCTAGTGACAGTCAGGTGTGAACAGAACTGACAGAAGACTTGGGCTGTGCCTGACCCTCTTCTGAAGTGTGATTAGACAAAATCCAGCCAAAATATATCATTTTTTCATACCTATAGGGCAGTTTAATCTGCTCTTGAACTCTAAAAAGTGTCTTAAAGCACAATATAAAAATTTCCAGCTCTCTTAAAATTTGAGCCTGCAACTTGAAAACCAACTCTTTGTTAACATATAAGGCAAATGCTCTGTAAATCCCGATGCTCCACATAAAGTCATGTGACCATAGAAAGTGGGCAGGACTTGTCTTCATAGGAGGATTGTCTTCAGATTGGGCTTCGCCCTCTTTGGGAAGGGGCTTTTCATATGCAGCTTTTTTATCTCAGGTAAATAGCTACTGTCATGCTGTTTGTCAGAAGCTGAGAATCAAACTGTCCCCTTCCAGCTACCCCCCTTCAAGTCAAGGCTGGCAAAGGAGGTGAGCTAAACTGCTTCCACATTGCAGTTTTGCATCAGTTGGGTCCAGGCTGTGCAATAATGCTGCAGATTGAGGCATTTCTTTCTCTATTACTCATAGAATTTTAATTATTTATTTCATTTCTACTTGCTATTATTTCTCTTTTTCTTCGTGTTAGGTCTCCTGCACTTTATAAATACACACAAAGTTAGGTTAGGGCACAGATTTATGATGTGCAATCCTAAGGCATGCTCCTGTAGACAAAGCCATTTTGCTGTTAGTCTTGCATACAGCACTTCTGGGAACTGAAGGAGTACACGCATGCTTCTTAGCTGATCTGATCGCTTGCTGTTCTGCAGGAACAGTGGACAGCTGTAATAACTTGCTTATTGTGCTAGAAGATCAAGGATCTCTCAGGCTGATGGAGGTTTCCAGAGCGATTTTCTGTAGTGGCCAAGGTCACAATATGGCTAAGGACATCTGATTACCAAATATAGTTCCCTTCTTTGTGGTGTGACACTAGCTACTTTTAGGCTTTTTTGGTAAAGAATGCATAAAATTCTCAGATGTAATTGAGGTGGCTGACTGAAAGGGGCCATCTGCCTGGGCCTGTATGTGTTGTGGTCCAAACCCTTGTTCCTCCTGAATCCTAAAGGCACTACAGGTTCTCAAAATAGTTCTCAAATTCACAAGTCAATGACTTTAAACATCAAAGGTATGTGTACCAAGTTCAAGATCAGATTGAAATCTGGACATCTCGATAGATCTGTTCTCTTCATCTTCTCAGTATTTCTAACCCCCTTAAACAGTAAGATTAAGATAAAAAAATATTTTATTCATCTGTAGCAATTTCTGCGGAAGATCTCAATGGATTTTAAAAATATGAATGAAATCTTTCAGATTTCCTGTGACTTGCCATGTACATTTCATGGATGGGGTCACGGCGACACACTTTGCCCTATATCCCACAGCAAGTCAATGGGCAAAGCAATGGCTAGCAATGCTGCATAGCCCTTTTCCACCTCTACTGCTATACATAACCTTCAGACAATGTTTTGGAACTTCTCTATTTTTGTTCACTTTTCCTCAACACTAAATATAAGCATTTTCTTGAACTTTCTGGAGGGGAGACTCCAATTCCGAGGGAATTTCTCAGACCTGCACATGCCCCTATCAAACTCGGACAGGTTTCTGAATGCACTAAATCTAAGCTGCTCTAAACCAGGCCTGGAGCTGGGGTCTGGTTTTCTGCTGCTTTTTCTTTAAAAGAGAAGGAAAATAAAGCCTCAGAAAAAAGATAAGCAGGGACATCTGATTCACAGCTTCTTCGCAGAATATGCAGCTATTAAATTCTGTTCTTGTGCTTTCTTGTAACACCCCAGGAACTGGGCTGCTTTCATAAGCACTTGCTTATATCCCAACAGTTCATGCACTCATGTCCCATCAGGTAGACAGCGAGTTTGATCTTCTGGACTGATGAGGAACACAAGCTACTATGAAAGGTGGAGAAGAAGCCTCCTTCAAATCACTGAGCCACTACCTCTTACCAGTATTTTTGTCCCTGATTTCCTGGAATATCCTGCTGCAGTTTCCTGAACCCTATTGATCAAGAGTTTTCATGGCAATGCTTGCTGTGGGACAGAAAAGGAGACACATGGGAGGGGACAGTGGTGCAACTGGTAAATGATCTGAGTTTTCAGCCAAGGAAGAAAGGAGTTGGAGTGATGCTCACAGTGGAAATGAAGGGAACAATAGTGAAGAGTATAGCTTGAAAACTAGGAGAGTGTTGCCACAGGTGGGATCCCAGGGGCTGGAGAACAACCCTTCCCAGGAAAGGGGTAGCAAGACAAGCCCTCAGGTTTGTGTTTCATAGCAGGTGAGCACTTCAGACACTAGAAGCATCTGTACCCAATGGAAAGTGGGGAAGAAAATAGGCACTGCTGTGTGGCTTTTGCAGGTTTTCCTTGCATAGCTGTATTACCAGGAAACTCCAAACTGCAGAGGATAAGCAGTGACAGTGGCAAAATGAAGTGACATGTCTGCTGGAACCTGCCTGTGCAAAAATGACATCTGGTAAGTGATTGCGCCAGTCTAGCAAAAATGCTGCTAAATTCTACTACGTGCTGTGGGCACAACCACTGCTATCTGTTATTGAGGTGCCTCCCAGAGTACAAATTTAATGAGGAAAGCGCATGCCTCTGAATGCCTTTGGATACAGGTGCAGAACCCGTTATCCCAGATAAAAGGTATCCCAGCTTAAGGTGTGATCTTTACAGTGTGACAGCACAGTACCTGCCCATAGACATACTTTTACCCCACAGCTACACGAGTAGTTTATTGACAAAGTAAATGGGATAAGTGACTCCACATGCGACACACGGGGCCCTTACACCAGAGGTGCTGATGCTCTCCTCAGGGTCACACCATAGCTTGTTCTGGGCTAACTTCTCTGTGTGCTCGTATTCACAGGTACCTGGGGTAGGAATGTTCAGTGTGGGTGATTAGAAGCATATGGAAAAGCTACAGAAATGGAGCAAAAAATAGTGCCCTTACAAAACATGAAGCTGTCTCTGAAGAGGGAGGACCAGGGAGTTATATGGGGACAACACTGAGTGAAACCACTGTTGTCTTGGAAACTCAAACAGAAAAATCAGCATACAGAAGGATTTTATTTTTCAGGGGCAATCTACACGTGTGCGCGCACAAATACAATCACACTCTACAGATAGATAGATAGACAGATAGATAGTCATGCTCCTCTGCTTCTTTGCTGATGACTTTCTTGCCCAAAGCCAGTCAATATAAGAATTCCTCATGTCTGATTTTAAAAGCGAGAATAGGAATGAACCCCTATACTTTCTCTTCAGCATAATGAGAACTGATCTTGTGTTAGCAATTCAGAGAAAGAGCTGTTACATACATGGATGAATTAAAGAACATATATGGATGAATTAAAGTTAGAGATAACTTAATAGCTTAGCTTTCTGATCGTCCCCTGAGAAAAAAAGGAAGGAGACCTATCTTGGAATATGGAGAAGGAGAGCTGTGGTCATAGCTTAAAGGCTCCCTCATGCATCACGCTGCAGCCTGAAACAGCCAGGAAGACTCGCTTACCTCAGGTAGCTATCACAGGGACAATGGACATTAGTGATGGAGAATGGAGAATGCTTGTGACCACAGCTATCCCTACAGACTGCTTCCTGGCCAGTGAAGCAGCTTTCCCTGTGCAGGAGGTGGAATGGCAGGAGGGACCTGCAGAAAGACTCTGGAGTCATCTTTCAGCACTTTGGCAGTACAGCCCTGGCCAGCAGGGACAAACTTGTTGCTCCCTGAGGCCAGGGGTGGTGACAGTGTGCACGTACTCGAGCAGGCACAAAGTGAGAGACACCACTCAACTTCTTCGGCCGAAGGCAGTTCAAGCTCAGGTACCTCCTGTCCTCCTCTTGCACAGCTGAAATGAGGTGCTGTCAAGAAGCAGTGGAGGATTCGGTCCCTCAACTCAGTTTTAGGAGTCTCTAAACCAGCCTGCCAGACACAGGCACTGGCAGTGCAAGAAGGAAGAAATATTGTCCAAGGGAGAAGACTGCTATCTTTTCCGGTTCTGTGGCTTATTGAATGGGTAAATAAAAACATGCTGGACTCTCCCTTCTGAGGAAAAATAGGTGCCCATTTTGTCTCCCCTTGCCAGAATCTCATGGAAATAGATTTGTAATTTCCCTCTTGCCTCGTTGTGCACTGGTTTGGGAAGGCAGCCAGCAGCACAGATCCAGGCTCTAGCATATGCATCCACTCTCGCATGGGCAATGAACTCCTTTCAGATAGATTTATTTCACTGCTTCCCATGCCACCTTTCTTTGCCCACGGCAATACATTATCACAGCACCCATAACAACTAGCTCCTTTAATCACGAGTCTGCGTTACCAACCCTGTTCCTAATGGTCTGGAGTTCATTCCCCCGTCCTTAATGTTCTCACCTCCCTCAATATGGGCAAGGAGCCACACTGTGGTTTTAAGTGTGAATTAAGTCTTTTGGCAGCCTGCGCTACCCTCTCTGGGGGTTTCTATCTGCCTTGGTCTATACCACACTGGTATGTTAGGACCTACATAGGTCTGGTCTAGGTATGGTCTATAGTGATGGTCCACTGCAGCTCCAGTACTGGGCGTGCCACTCAGCTGTGACCTCCTGTGTGGATCCACAGGAACCTCTTGTCTTTTTAGAGACACAGCTGTTCTCAAACTGCAGTCCTTTCATGGCTGGCTGACTGAAACAACTTCCAGGGTTACCTTCCCTTCTACTCTCCATGCTCCAGGTTGGGGTCTGTTTTCCTGAGTGGTCTGGGCTGGGAGATGACAGACACGAGCAGTGTGAGATCAGGTAGCTCGTTATCGGAAGGGAATATGCAGCCCACTTGGAGTCTAATCTACTCTCGGAAGATTACTTGGTGGAGACAATAGCGTTGATAATAAGGAGTGTATACACTGGTGTCATGAGTACTACAGTCCTTATGGCTAAGCCTCCTCTGGCGCCTTGCACCAGGACATGTGAACGGAAGCCGTCCTGCTATTAATTTAGAACAGCAGTGTCCAGCTCCCGCTAAACCACTGCTGACATCTTTTTGACAGTCTCCTTATCTTGGGAGAAAGGCGCTGATAAAAGCCACATTAAAGCAGTCTGTCATCAAACAGAACTATCTTGCCACTGTAAGTCAAAGCCACTGATTTACTTGTGATGGTTTATGAAGGAGCATCAGCTGCCACAGGCATGACCTTAATAAAGGAGTGTCTGTAATAACACTTGGGACATGTTTCAGGAAAGGATGCCTAAATATACATTCCGTGCCTTGCGTGGGGGAAACCAAGGTGGTGTTTCCCTAAGGCATCCCATCAGTTAGGTAGCAGGGTTGACTCTCCAAACCACGGTTCCTTTGCTCTAGCTGCTGCCTCTTGAACAGCTTAAGAAGCAGCCCTTCAATGCTCACTGCAGGGTCGAGTATGTGTAAATTACACAACAAATTTCATAGCTTACCTAACACTGCACTTGGGCCACCCTCTCTTCCAGTGTAAAACTGGGACAGAGCCATTGGCCCCATGGTACTAAGTCGGCTTATGCTGCCAAGTGTCTGGCCTGTGCCTTCTGCCTGATTCCTGTTAGCAAGAGGATCTTGCAATCTCCACCCGGGGAAGAGGGAACTGCAGGTCAAGGACAGAGGAAAACCCCCAAGAGAAACCCAGAAGAAAGCAGAGCTGGGGTTGACGCATGATTTCTGCTGTGTGATGGGTTTATTGAGTTTCCCATGATGTCCTTCCTCGGGGTTGCTGAGTACTTATGATAAGGTGAGTCAGAGCATTATTTCATACCCTCTGCTTTACCATAGCTCGGCAAAGTGCTCTCTTGTGTGAGACAGTTTGCTTGTCTGAGAATCATTTCTTACACGACCTCCTTTCTGGGTGCACTAGGGGAAGGAAGGCCTCTTGCTTTGACTAAAACAAGCCCCAACTCTACTGCTCTTCACAGAGCGCCCCGGGGGACCGCAGCTGGTTGGGGTTCCTGGAAACCTGCTTTGCATCCCTCTGCACGTGATGGTTAGAGTCTATGTTCCAGATGTAACCTTTGTGTAGGTGACAAAAGAAGGTCTCCTTTGTAAACCTAATGGCATCCATTATCCAGCCTGCGTATTTCCAGAGTTCAGAGATGGTCCTTTGTGCATCAAGAAACAGAGCTGTGCTTTCTTCCTGTATATCCTTTTTCCTTTTTTGTACCTTTTTATCCCTGACTATTTTATATCAAGGGCTATTCACCGTAAAGACTATAAAATGAATCCTCACAGGAGATGGGGAAATGTCTTGGCATCAACAGTTTAGTAATGGGTTAGACAGTCTTTTCATGTGGAGTTTGCCAATATGAATCCAACCCACACCAGCAGGGACTGCAAATTTCTATCATGTGCTCACTGGCTGTCAGCCGATAGGAAATGAACTTAGTCCCAGTCCAGTTCCTACTCGATCAGTGAACGTCAGAAATACCACCACTGCTGGAAACTGTCTCCCTCTTTCACTGGAAAGCCTGGCAGAGAGGCTAGAAAGTGAACAAGCTGCAAGCTACTCTCTCATCTCTGGGGATAATATCTGAGACATATTAGCATCAGGAGCTGTAATAAAAAAGCTTACTCAAGCATTGCTAGTGCTCAACCTGCTCTGTGTTGAGGCTTGTTGCTGTTAATTTGATACTCTTCACCGGGCTCGTATTTAACACAAGCATAAAACTCTCAGGAAGAAAGAGAAAAATTGCAGGTGGTGTCTTGATTGGAAAGGCACTAAATGAGTAGTATAGGCAGAGTTTTAACAGGTGAATGTGCTTGCAGGCAAGAGTGTGAAGTTGTCCCAAATGCAACAGTTTTGCATTCCGAAGGTGTGCCAGGGAGAGGCAGATCTGCTTAGATGTCACAGCCAGGCCTGCTTGGGAATTTTTCAGCTGCATTGATTTTATCAAAAAAAATGCCAGCTTGCTAAAAAACAAAACTTCTTAGTAGTTCTGATTAAAATTTGGTTAGGAAGGACTTTTCCACATTAATGATTGAAATTCTACCCAATGTGATTTTCTGTCTTGCCCAAAATGAAGGCCGCTGGCCAAATGCCTTATGGTGCTAGACACAACTTCACATCAAAGAAATGCACACAAGGAGCTGCAGTGGAAAAGAAGAAAAGAGCCAGATGAGAGTGTTGACACTGTGCCACCCCACTGGCACAAAGACAGTTTGCTTCTCTCTTCACACCAGCACTCTTGCAATGGCCCTAAGAAACACAAGCTCATCTTTCATCTGCACTTTCTCACCACATCCTAGCCTATAGGAGCAGGTATGGAAGATCCTTCCAAAGTTTCTTTCTGCATTGCTTTAACTTCGGGGTTGGGAACTCTTCAGAATAAGACAGAACAAAACTTGTCTCTGTGTAAGCACAGAGCATGTGTGCAAGTGTGTGCATGTGCATGCGTGACTGTGGAAAAGTGCATGTGCACCAATGAGATTCTGCTCTGAACACTGAGCAGAGGATGCTTTCACCTGCAGTTTTGGGCTCAGGGCTCTTTTTTTTCCCCCCCAAAGCATATCTCATTGGATTCATTGCTTTGACAACTGGAAATGACAGGAAACATGATACCTGGATTCGTTTGCCACTGTTGAGATTGCATTTATGTGGCATAATCATAGAATGATTTAGGTTGTAAGGGACCTTGAAGATCATCGAGTTCCAACCCCACTGCCATAGGCAGGGACACCTTCCGCTAGACCAGGTTGCTCAAAGCCTCATCCAACCTGGCCTTGAACACTTCCAGGGATGGGGCCTCCACAGCTTCTCTGGGCAACCTGCTCCAGTGCCTCACCACCCTCAGAGTGAAAAATTTCTTCCTGAGATCTAATCTAAATCTACCATTTTCCAATTTGAAGCCATTATGCCTCATCTTATCACTACATGCCCTTGTAAAAAGTCCCTCTCCAGCTTTCTTGTAGGCCCCTTTCAGATACTGGAAAGCTGTTATAAGGCATTCCCAAAGTCTTCTGTTCTCCAGGATGAACAACTCCAACTCTCAGCCTGTCTTCAATGAAGAGGTGCTCTAACCCTGCTCCAACAGGTCCATGTCCTTCTTATGCTGGGGGCTCCAGAGCTGGACGCAGTACTCTAGGTGGGGTCTCAGGAGAGCAGAGTAGAGGAGAAGAATCACCTCCCTCGACCCACTGGCCATGCTGCTTTGATGCAGCCCAGGATGTGGTTGGCCTTCTGGGCTGCAAGTGCACATTGCTGGCTCATTTTGAGCTTCTCATCAACCAACACCCCAACGTCCTTCTTATCAGGGCTGTTCTCAATCTATTTTCTGCCCAGCCTGTATTTGTGCTTGGGATTGCAGGACCTTGCACTTGGCCTTGTTGAACTTGATGAGGTTGGCATGGGCCCACCTCTCAAGCCTGTCCAGGTCCCTCTGGATGACATTGCTTCCCTCCAGTGTGTCGACCGCATCACATAGCTTAGTGTCGTTGGCAAACTTGCTGAGGGTACACTCAATCCCAACATCCATGTCACCAACACAGATGTTAAATAGTACTGGTCCCAGTACCGACCCCTGAGGAACACCACTCGTCACTGCTTACCACTTGGACATGGAGCCGTTGACTGCAACTCTTTGAGTGCAACTGTTATTGCAGACCACTGTCAATCCTATGGCTGAGGGCGCCGAGGCACAAACTCCTGTCCACAGCCATCAGAGACAGTAGCAGAACCAGAACCAGGATTCAGATCTCCTGGTACCTAGTTCCCTGCACTAACCGCTCAAATGCTGCTTACTCAACTGTGCTTACAGCCACGTATCCTGCTTTCATTGCCGCTTTCACATTCTTGTTGATCTGAGCTCTCCCTTTAGCTATGCCTTTCAAGTTGTAGAAGCTGTAATGAATATGTATCAACATTTCAAAGCTATAGATCCTGTGGTGGAGAAACAGAAAGGGGATGGGAGGGACAGACACACATACAGTCTAATTCATTTTTTAATGTCTGTAATTCATCCAAGAGCATTATCAATAATTACTAGAAGAAAGCAGTAACTCACATCACGAAAAATCAGTGCTTTGGCAAAAAGCTGGCAGCAGGCCTTACAGATATCTTGCACATGCAAAACCTTTCCTGAGCATGTTAATCAGCTGGGGGGGTGAGGGGGAAGGAGACCTTGCTGTCTGTTCACAGCTCCGGTGGCCTCGCCAGGGAACCCTGCTGTTCTGTCAGTGCTGTGCCTGCATCAGGCACTCTGTAGCCTCCTGCAGACAAACTCAGTGGGTGCGTGCTAGATCTCGTCCCTGGCAGGAAGTATAGTTTTTCAGAGGAACTTTATGGGAGCTGGTTGCATTTTTTTCTTAGACATCCCTTGAAAGATCAAGCCTGACTGTTCATTGAGTATCCTCTCAGGGTCTCA
This sequence comes from Charadrius vociferus, assembly GCF_000708025.1. NCBI lineage: Eukaryota > Metazoa > Chordata > Aves > Charadriiformes > Charadriidae > Charadrius > Charadrius vociferus. The sequence goes on along the minus strand of NW_009647236.1, from coordinate 4,017,967 downwards.
CCACTGCCTCCTCTCAGCTGTGGTCATAGCTGTCCTATGGTCATTAGCAGGGCAACGGGCATCTCCAATAATCTCTGTTACACCATGTTTAAGATCATTCCTCTTAAAGCTCTGACTAGGAGGGGTAAGTGATGGCCTGGGACATAGCAGTGGAAATGGATCCAGAACTGCATCCAGTTTGCAATGCCCAGCAGTGAACTCCCGCCTGCAGACCAGAACCCCCACCATAGATAAAAACCAAGGTAGGCAAGACAGATGGGGGAAAGGGAGAGGGGCACTCAAAGAAGGAAGGCTGCTTGTGTTAAAACTTTAATACTTTTTGAAGCCACTCCTGGCTGCTCAGTTTCTGGACATGAAGCTACCAGGGCTGCAGCATTCAGATTTGTTTCCGTCCATCCCATTATCAAGGGCTGCCAAAACCTGCTTCAAACGTATGGCCCTGGCTGGGCTGAGGCTGAGGTGTGGGGATGCTGTTTCATTTTGCAGACCTTTGCGTTAGTCCATGGAGTCCTCCTCCTTCCCCCCACGATACCATAACCCATATGATGCACCTCTGACTTTGGGACAGGGGCAGCTGGGGGCTGTGACCTCTGCTGCTGCCACACACTGCCAGTCAGGCTGCTCTCCTGGCTGCTTTTCCCTGGGCTTACCAGCACCATGGCAGCAAAGATGCTGGCACAAGTGCTGTGGGGCATCCCTGCTGTCACGTCAGATCTCAGGTAGAAACACAGCTGGGACCGCAATGTCCTAAACCCAATGGCTAGATCTGCTGGGGCTCATCGGTCTAAGAGCTGAGCCTCCTCCACAGCTGAGACTGACCAAAACCTTGTCACAGCACAGACAGTCACAGCATTTGGGTAACCCCTGGTACAGTCCTCTGTGCTGGGCTACAAGTGAGGAACATTTGGCAGTTTCAGGTAATATAACAGCAGCTGCTGACTCTGTGGTGTGTGTCTCATGAAACTGCCAAACACCTGTACTCTCCAGTTGGTATCTAGTTAATTAACGGATAAAATTCAAGAGATTAGCTTTGTGCACAAAGACCTGTATGCTTTAAATCCTGCAGGTGCATGTGACACTTTTTAACAGATATGGAGAAGGTATGGAGAAGACCTTTTGGTCTGGAGTCAGCTGCCCCAGTGGCCTGAGAGGGCAAGGACAGCCCACAGTCCATAGGTGAACAAACAGCTTTCAAAGGATGCTTAGAGAAGTTGGGATTCTTTTTTTCTAGATGCTGCTGTTGAAGTGTTTATTTGAACCCTGCCAGTGTGTTAGAAGACAAACTTCTTATACACTTGGCATGATTTCATATTTTTATATGCACCTCACTGGCTTGATAGACATTTTTTATTTAATCTCATAAATCAAATGTTTTTAGTGGCCCTTGCTGTTTCCCATGTAATGTCTGATGCTCTGTGGCATAAATGGGCCATGTCGCGCTGGCCTGTAACTCAGGGTCCACATGCTCTACTGACACTTTTTGTCTTAAGCTTTAGGGCATCGAAACGTGGGCATTTCCTCATTGACAAATATCCGTATTTCCTATGGAGAACAGAATCAGGGCATATTCTGCATCTGTCAGGGTTTTGGGGTTTTTCCTCCTTTTAAATTCGGTCTAGTTTAGCACTTCAGCAGTTGATCAGCTCATGCCACAGCCCGATGTTTGTTGATGAGAGCCCTGTGATGTCATCGCTGCGCTGCATAACAGCAGGTGACATCACACCGGGGGGCAAGTCTGTCTCCTAGAACAGGGAACTGAAAGGGCCCAGTGCTTTGCAGATGTGCAGCTGCTTCGACAGAGCAGTCGTGAAGCTCTACCTGCATGCACTGGACAGGAAAATGGAAATCAAGGGTTTGTTATTCCAGCTCTCCCTGAAGCTGCAGCGCTAATGCCACAATACAGGCAGTGAAGTGCTGCATGGAAATTGGTTAGATTTAGGACTCTCTAACTTTGTTATTACAACACAGTCAGAAAGCCAGGCTGGAGCTGTGCTTTGTAAGCCTAGTGAGTAATGATCTGAGCTAGAGATTAGCCAGTAAATGAATGCTCAACTGGTATGTCATGATACCGTCATTCCTGAATCCATTCCACACAGTAGTATATGTAAAGTTATAATACTGTCTGCATAATCAGTGGGTGGTGTTGCTATTTTTTCCCTTAAGCATATGATGGACAAAGAGCTTCTCCACCGTGCATTTAAACCAATTCCATCATTTCATCTGTCCAGGAGAAATTATATAGGAAAAGATGTGTAGGTGATGAAATTGCCCTCCATTTTTATCTGTCGTTTTTTTAACTGACAAAGGAGAGACAACAGACGAGGTGTGTGTTGACACAGAGGTGGGTGGAAAGCATAAATAACTTCTGTTCCCAGATGCAAACCCTAAAAGCCAGCTTGACTGTTTGGGGAGTAGGGCTAGGGGCAGTCTGTGTGATAAGAAGTTGGCGTTCTTGCCTTCTTAAAGCTTTCTATCTAGCTTTGTGATCTCTCAGCTATTTTTTGTGGGTTTCTTAAAAAACAAAAACAACCTAAGATCCCATTTCACAGGGATTAGAGTTTCCATGGAGAGCTGTAGCCCTTGGCGCCTGTGGTAGGTTGTGGCGTGGCTGTAATGACAGCCCTAGCCCAGTCCCGCCCGTCCCGAGACGTTAGTGTACGCGCAAATGCGCACATGGAGGGATGCACGCACTTCATCTTTAATGGGGTTTTAATTTTGTGCATGTGGGAAGTGCCAGATAACAACCCTGGAAGCAGAAGTTGATTGATCACACATCTGGTATGGGATTTGGGTGGCACCAACAAGGCGCTTGGTGCCCTTGCCGGTCTGCCTGTGACGTCCCAGTCGCCACAGCTCAGTTTGTCATCGGCCTCTTCAATAAAATGACCTTTGAGGACCAAAAGAGCCAGTGGTTTTTCTGATGTGGAGGTTGACCACTGAAACTAGAAAACCACCCTCTTCAAAATTCCTGGTGTTTCTTTCTCTGTCCCTTCTGCGTCCTACTCTCCAAGGCCTCTGGCCAAAATCAGCGTGGAGCCAAAGGGTCAGCAGCTAAACGAAATTACAAGGCTTTTAGAGAGCCTGACTGGCTGGGCAAAGGGCCTGGCTCAAAGGAGGAGTGGAGCAAATGGGGTGGACACCAAGGGACATGGACCTGGCAGGGATCTGGGAGCTGGGTGGGGGAGAGGAGGGGAAAGGGAATCTGAAATCAGATCAACAGGAAGGAGGTGGAGATGGAGACCCAGGGATGGGGCTGGAGAGGGGCTAATGCAGGAGCTGGGCGTGGGGGCTGAGGCGTCAGAAGGATGCCACAGGAGGACATCTGCTCCTTGCTCTTCTAAACCTCTGCTTTGTCACATCCATGAATCTAAAGGAGCAAAGGGTCCAGGGAGAAGCATCTCCAAGTTAAATATTACCTGGCCAACCTTCACTAGGCTTTTGTAGCACATACATGCTAAAATACCATGTTTGATTACCTGCTCACCTATGATTTCATGCAGGAGGTGGGCTCTGCCTTGCAGCAGCCCAGGCACACCTCACTGCCCTCTCTCAGAAAGGCGTCCACACCTGCTCACACAAGAAAGGCACTCAAGTGAGAGGAAGGCTTCCCTCATTATTGTGCCAGCTCTGTAGCTCTAGCGTGTTTTAAGGCTAAGAAAATTACTCAAGAGTATGGACATTGATCTCTGTTTTTTTCACACGCGCTGACGGCACTCTGTAGAGGGAGCTGGCGTGAGCAGCCGGGGGCACGGGAGCTCCGCTGGGGGCAGCTGTGGGGGAGGTTAAAAGGAGAAGGGTGCAGCCTCCCTCCTATCAAGGCAGGGCATCCAAAAACTGAACACGGAAACATGCTTGGGGGACAGAAGAAAAATACGATTTTACCCAGCTTAAGCTGAACTGGAAATTTGTGGGACCAAGTCACTGAACCCATAAATAACAATCTAGTGACCAAAATATAGATAGACTGGGCTATGCTATGCTATTCATTCCTTCTTTTCTCTGCATACGATTTCCACAGCTGCGCCATTACTTAATTTATTCATTTTAGAAGATATACATATTATCTGCATAACACCTGTAGTCCAACATTCTCCTGCTGCGTTGGCTCCCTGCATGTGGGCACACCTAGTTCCTGGTCGGAGGCAATAGGGACTCTGGCAGAAGGGACTAAAGCCAACTCGACGTTTTATTTGATGCACTCAGTGCATATCAGGGGGGCATTATTTGTGGTACAACGGCAATATGTAACTCCTGCAATGTAGGTAGGCACATGTGCTTGGCAGCTGCAACAGCAGGAAAATTAAGACTTGATCTCTTCCCGTTTAAAGCAAATGGGATTCTAGCCACTGACTTCAAACGGAGCAGGATGGGGATCCGAAAGCAGAGTCAGTCCGGCAGTTTGTTGTTTTGCTTACTGATCTCACGCCAGTGTTGTCTGTGCTGGTGCAGGGGAGCGCAGAAGCCCGGTCAGAGGCAGGGAGGGGGGAATAATTAGCAGCGCTTATTAAAAGCTATGGCGATTATTCATTACAGCTGCTGTTGGCCACCCTGCATCAACAGCATGAGCTCTGGAGTCGGAGGCAGGGGGAGGGGAAGGAGAAGTAAATGGGGGCCTCCTTCACTCTGGTGTTCCAGTGGCCGTCTCTTTTCCAGAAGACGGATGTTGCGCTCTAAGTACCTCTCCAGAGAGCTAATGGCCGACATGGCATTATTACCAGCCTGCGATGAGCTCCATTTTTTTTTTTATGATAGTAATTTGTTACACCGGTTTGCCACATGCCCGCTGCTTCCTTGTTAATCCAATAATCTATATGAGAAAAGCAATTTGACATTCTTCCTTCCCATCTGCCACCCATCACCCAATCTATATCTTAACTATCAGTGATTTATTAATGGTGTCTGCATTAAGCACATCTCCGCTTCATTGGCGCCCTCGATTCCCTGCCTCCTAGAGACACTCTCTGGATACATTTAGAGAGCAGAGTCAGCATGGAGAGAAAAAGCAACAATAAAAGCAACCGAGTCAGGGGATTTTGGGTGCTTTGGTCAAGCAATCCACGTGCTCCTAGGTGAGGGAGTCCAACAGCCCAAAGCCTGCTCAGCTGAGACTCGAGCGCATCCTCAGCCACCTCACTCCTTGTGAAACAGGACACACTAGGCAGTGCAGGGCTTTATCAAGCGTATGCCTCCAATGCCTCTGCCAGCATCACTTTGCATACAGCATAGGTTGGTGTTCAGCGGCTGTTAGAGGCATCACCAGCTTTTGATGGGGCTTATTTCAACGGTTTTTGGGCAATGCTTCCACAAGGTTAAACAACCAGATCTGTGGTCTGGGGAAATAATGAAGTACAGCATCCAGTAGCCTGGATTCCTTAAAGTCTGAAAAGAGTGGGTTTGGTAGCTTTTCTCTCAGTGGCCAAATGAACAGCGCAGCCTCTATGTGACCACCTATTTTCACACCACTCGAAAGAATACTGAATCCTCAATACCTTCAGCAAAGTTGGTTTGAAATCAGCCAATGGACTCAAAAGCTACTGGAGGTGAAGGGCATCCGAGAGGCTAACGTACACACGCACACGGACATACACACTCCTGTGTGCTTACAAAGGCTTGTTTCCTTAGAAACCAAGCTAAAAATCTACTGGCAATATTTCAGCCTGCTTGCCAGTATCAGCAAGGAGCTCAGGGACTACTTGAGTCCTGCAAAATGAAATTCTCTTTTCCTTTCTAAGGAATTATCTGCTTAAAATTAGATTTGGGAAGCACTGGTTCTCGCACAGCTTGAAGCTCGCGCTGCTCCACCTGCCTGGGTCGAGGCAGGACTG
>NW_009647236.1:4008331-4012111 GCF_000708025.1 Charadrius vociferus | reverse complement strand
GCATTCCTGGTCATTCACCTTTCATTCTCAAAATTCAGCCGGTGTGCTTGCATATGCCAGCTGGGCACTGCAAAGAGGTTTCATTGATTCAATTACTCCCCACACAGCAATTGCGTATGCACTTACAATACAGCTCAGCATCATGCTATATTTCTGTGTATGCAAACCCCATGCTTAACGACTTTTAATTTAACTCGTATGGGAAAACCAAAAAGGAACATTCGAGTTTACATCGAAGTTCATCATGCACATCTTTCCTGTCATACTTCTGGAGATTTAAAGATGCAGAGGTCCAGAAACCAGATCTTAAGAATTACATAATTTAAGATGCCCAGATTTGGTCTCATTAAATTCTCTCTTATATAGAAAGCTCAGACTGCAGATTGGATACAAAACATTTAGAAAGCGCGGAGTGTGGACAACATGACACATGATACCTCTATTTCATTTTTTGCCAACTGCTCTTTTTAAAGGGGCTTCATTTATTCAGAATAGCCTAGCAGAACCTTTCTGTAATTATTACTATTTTTAAGTTCCAGAAAAAAGTCATGAAAGAACAAAGTGCCGTGAGGAGAGACAGATTCCCAGGGAATGTGGAAATGAAACAGTTATAAGCAAAACTGAAATGGATTTCATTGCTTTCTGGAGCCCAATGCAAAGAATGGGCAAAGAGCATCCACATGCTCTAGATGTGCCGGAGCAGAGGACGATCTGTGTCGGGTTGGGGGGAAGCACTGCTGGTGCTGCCAAATTGCCTCTGACATAGCTGGCACTACAAGACGGCTCCCATTCAGCTTCTTTCCTGGCACAGGAAGGGTTACTGGAGAAAGTTTAGATTCACTGAGGTCTGAGTGACTGGTTTGGAGGTCCCACAAAGCAGTCCCCAGCTAGCCTTGCAGTCTTGCTACACTGAGCAGTGTTTTGTTTACTTTACTGGAATTTTTGCCTCTTGGTGCTGGTGAGCTGTGGTTGAGATGCTGCTTTTCCCGCTGCTTGGCTCCCCAGCCATTGTCAGTGCCTCAGGATGCCAGTCTTAATATTACTGAAGACTCCCAAGGTGATTTTTTTTGCTCTTCTCTTTCCTTTTTTTTCCCTAAGGCTGAGATTTTCACTGGAGTTTTAGAACATGAGTTAACCCACATTTATCAAATGTCAGTATCATTTGGACTAATAACTCAAATCTCGGGATAAACAGACCAAAAAGAACTCAAGTATAAATTCATTGTTAGGAACTGGGTGATCTGGTTTGGGTTTCTTTCTTTCTTTCTTTCTTTGTTTATTTGCTTTTATAAAAAAACTTTTCGACTCTTTGATGTGTCAGTGTAGTATCAAGAGGCCCTGATAAACTTCAGGGTTTTAGTGTAGCACTGTGCAGTGACTGTACTGGATCTCAGAAGTGCCATCACCAATTCAAAGAGCTTAGCATGTAATTCAGAATGAGGCTAAACCAAATGTTTTTGGTAAACAAACCATTTCTTGATAATCATGAAGTCAGTCATGGCTATACAATAATTACAACTAAATCTGCTGAATAGCCAAAAAGGCTTTTGGTTTTTGTTTTGGTTGGTTTGTGTTTTTTTTAAAGGAGTAAGAAGGTAAATTCCCAAACTGAAAGATGATGAGGAGGAGCCCATGTTAACCCAGCTGTCTGCTCCAGGGATTCACTCATACCAATGGAGACACAGACTCTATCCCTGTCTCTGCCTCATCGGTTTGAAATCATATTTCTACCCCAGATTTTCTGGGGTAAACCTCTTTTATTCCCTTCTGCTGGAGCTGTTCCACTTTCTATAACATATTTAAATCCTTTTTGCACAGGGTTTGTAAAGAGGTCGGCTACATACATTGCATGTGCAGTATGAAGCAGAGCAATGTGAAGATTGACCTTAACTTCCATAAGAACCTCCTATAGCAGAGGAGTTAGATCTGCAGTGGGGAAACCTGAATATTTCACAGTCCATCAGATGGAGAAAGCTGCCCCTCTGCGCTTTGTGCACTGCTGAATAAAGCAGTGTCTGCCTCTAATCTTTTATTCTCGTTGTTTGTTTCTGTTAAACTTACTGAAAACGGAAAGGGAACATTTCCTTTTGAATTAAATAAGATGTTTTCTTTGAGCCAAAATAAGGCAAAAAAATAGAGATTGTTTGTTTGTTTGTTCGTTGATTTGGCAAGGAAAGTCCCCATAGCATTTGAATTTTGGCTCAGATCAGAACTACTACAATGTTTTGTCTTTTTCTTTTTCACGTTCATCTGTCAAACAGCAAACAATGGTTCTCTACACATGCCTGCTGGAAATGAGATGCAAGAGCTCATGGTACCAAATGACTGGATAAGGCAGGGTGCACCCACATGATAGGACAGTTTTGGCTCTTCAGACCTGATGTGCACATGGCACAGTGACACCACTTCAGCTGAAGAGAGTAAGGCTGAGCTATGTGGAAACAAAGTGTACGAGCAAATCCGCTCCTCTCCCTCCTCCTCCTCCCCAGAGTCACTGCTTGTAGTCCCTGCTGCAATCCCTTCTGGAAACACAAATATTTTGAGAACTGCATGACGCCAGCTTCTCCGTCTGACTTCCTCCGCATGAGAGCAACAAGCCCTCACCAAAAAAAAAATATGCAGGAATAATCCTGGCTACCATTTTCATAAAGGGTCCTATATGCAAAGGTTGGAAGCACATCTTTGGTGTATGATCCCACAAAACTGTAAGAAGAATCTGTATATTTGCTCTGGCCATTCCCTTAGGCTGATGTGTCTTAATGGCACAATCTTAAAGCAAGCTAATGCTAGAAGAAGAGCAGAGATCGGGGGGCACAGACAGGCACCCCAGGCTGAAGCTAGGTCCTGATTTCATGTATCCCCTCCTACTCTCGATAACACCAGTTTGATTGATCAGTAGCCATTACAAGATAAACCAGTGTTTTTCCCAAGATTTCCCTTCTCACAGAATAGCTCTTCAGCAAATATTCCACAGTAATTATTGCTATCTTTCTATCTTTATCTATATCTACAGCCGTATGTTAGGAAAAAATTAAAAGTCAGCATTTTGTATTGTATGACTGTCTGGGGCTGAGTATTTCACGAGTTGCAGAGGGGGCAGGTGATTGATTATTTGCCCTTGCTGCTGTGTATAGAAAAGCCCATTTGGCAGTACTGTAGGAAGAAAGATTTCATTAATGGCTGCAGAAAACACAAGTGAAAGATGAGAATTATTTGGGGTGGGGGGAAAGAACAGAAGGAAGGAGGTTAATCTCGTATTTGTAGCTTTGTAGATCTCTGCAATCACCTTTTTAGATATGAAATTTTTTCCCCCTAATAATCTGCTTGTGGTCTGTTTTTTCAACCAAGGAGTTTTAAGCATGTGTAAAACTCCTACAATCAAATGTGAAATAACAGTGCTGGAAAGATAATGGTTTGACAACAGCCAAGCTGCCTGAGGCTGCCATCGCCTTGCATATTACTCTATAAGGTGTCTGAAACTTTTTTCAGTAGAAAATTCAGTAGAAAATGTAATTATATAATTAATATTTTCCTATGTACTTTCTTAAAAGAAAAAGAAAAGAAATAGAAAAATCTCAAAAAGGTATTTTTCTTGTTTGTACTGAAATCATTTTTGTATTTGCTCCTTTTTTTTTTTGACAGTGAGTCTTTAGGGGAAAAAAAAAACCCTACGAATTCATATTTGTGTAAAAATATTTCAAGAGAAAAAAAATAATAGTTTCTGACTAGCTTTAGTTATCATGTATTTTTTTATTAAAATCTCCATCTCTTTGCATTCCT
>NW_009647236.1:3988169-4008314 GCF_000708025.1 Charadrius vociferus | reverse complement strand
TCTTTCCTCTACTTGCTCGTCATCATTTCACAATCTCTCTTTGTTCTCTACACTTCCTATTTTTAATTGGAATTTTCTTCTTTCCAATTCCTTCACCTTTTCTGTATCACAAGTCTTAGGTGGTAGATGATCCTAATAATACCTGAGTTGGAGCTGAACTTTAGACCCATGGTATATCTGAGTTGTTTTGAGCTAGCAAAAAATTATTAGAAAGAAAAAAGGTAGACATGAGACGTTGTTGAATATTTTTACCTGATTTGTATAAGCAGAGCGGAGATGCAACAGCTTCAGCTAAAACAGAGTTCACATTTATCTTCTCTAATAAGGACTAGAATTTGCATTATGGGAGAATATATCTATTTTTAATATATATATATTTATATGTTTATAATGAGCACTTTGCATTCCACTTCTTTTCTTGCCCAAAAATGTGTCAGTGAAACAATTTGAAAGATGACAGAATCGGAGAATAAAGGAGGTGGGAAGGGACTTCTGGAGGTCTCTAGACCCACCTCCTGCTCAAAGCAGGGCCAGTCAGACCAGGTTGCTCAGGACCTCATCCAGGCAAGCTGCAAGTATCTCCATTGACAGAGATTGCACTGCTTCCCTTTGTGCACCTGCAGCAATCTGTTGGGACAAGGCAGAAGACAGCTTGGTTTGCAAATGTGGTCTGGACAGGTGGACTGAAGCTGCATTGGGCTCAGCCTCAGCCTCTCATTTTGTGGTGTCGTGCTCATGCCCTCTCCATCCCTCAGACTGAAGCACATCAGAGAAGCAGTTCTGATTTCAGCCTCTCTCTACTGCGTAAGCATCATTCAGGTTTAAATTAAAGAGATGCTGCTCACGCGATTCCATGCAGCAGTCTCCATAAAGAATGTAGAAGAAATACTCTTGTTGGACTTGTCAGATGGACTACGAGACCCCACACCCTGCCTTTGTACTAGAAAGTGACACAAGGCAAGGGAGAAATAGCGAGGGAAAACAGCTTTGGGCATTTTGCTACTTTTTGTGGGCTGGGAAGAACGGCAGCACGCACGAAGGATGGACAGTTGGGATGATGCTGGCATTAGACAACCATGACTCTCTCACTTTGTGAGTGCAAGCCCTTTTGCTGTTTTCCATTTGTGTGGCCACACGAAAATAAGGTCAGATGTCATATCACACATTGAGCCAGAGCTCTGTAGCTCCACAGGCTCTCAGGGGATGGACGTGCTGCTGCCCAAAAAGCAGAGTGTTTTGCTGCATGGGGCAGAAGACAGGGAGGCCTGAGGTCTCGCCCTGCAGGTGGACCCCAGCACTTGTGGATGCCTACAGCGACCTCCATCAAGCCCTCCATTCGGGGAAGCCTTCAGGATCAAGGCCCAGCTGAGACACACTTACCATATGGACATCTGTGACTTCTGCTTTGCATCTAATTGAAATAACCTCAGCATACTATGGAAAAAAATGGCCTTGTCAAAGTTCAGTAATGGAGGAAAGATTTAACAGTCTGGCCACCTTCTTCTCTTCTGATACAATTTATATCTACTCTTTAAATGAGGAGTAATAGCCAAATTATATATGTTGAAAATGGTGAGGTCTACAAGTGCATGAAATGTGAAATGAAACCTGAAATGGAGTGAAATTTGACTAGTTTCAGCTGTCGATACACGCTTAAAACTCAGGTAGGGCTCATTAGGAAGTTCATCTGACCTTTCTGACTGAACTCAAGGCTGATTTTATGTCTGATCCATAGAGAACATCTTTTTTCTTTCTTTTTTTTTCTTTTTTTTTTTTTTTTTGCCTAGATGAAATCTCACTGATTATGACTGGAAGCTCCTAAGTTTGTTCAAACCCGAAGTTCAAAGCAAGTTCAAAGTACAGGAAGCATGTAGCCACAAAAATGGAAATAGTTGAGTTTTGAATCCATGAGATCAGAGCAGCCGGAATTTGCACTTTGCTGAAGCTGCCTGAGCCAGAATGCTCTGAAAAGATGAGAGTTAAATCCTGATGAATAGAGAAGAATGGAGGAGGCCCTGGCTTTGGCCTTGATCTTTGGCAAAGATGGCTGGCTTTCTTAAATGGTTTTGCAATACAGATGAATCCTATCCACTAAATATTTGGGTAGAGACTGCCCTGAAATACACTAGAAATGGGTAAATCAGTGCATAGGAGAAGAGAAATAACATCTTCCCTGTTTTGCCTTTAAGTAGAAGTATGGTAGGGCTAGGAGAGGTCTAGCTCCATGGAATGACTGGTTTAGTGAAGAATTGTCATCTCAGGAAAAGTCTAAGCAATACTGTTTGCAATTTGCTGTATGAAGCTTCCAGGTTCACACTATGTAGGGCTGAAGAAATCAGGAAATTGCCTTGCTAATCTCTGAAGATAAAAGCAGAAAATGTGCACCATTCTTGCTAGTGGGAGTGGGTAAAACAGATATGTATTTGCGTGCAAGTCTGCTCCCATTTGGGGGAACAAGTCTAATGATTCCTTTTCCCCTCTTTCTGAAAATTTTTTGTGTTTCTACCTGCTCCAGCACAAAGTATTTACCATAGAAGCTTCAGTTTTGCATTCCGCAGCCCCCTCTCTTATGTTGAAGTTCAGGGTGAAGCTCCCCTTTTAGCTCCTATGTATTCTTCTGGAACAGAATGGTACTGGAAAATGGGACCTGGGACATAATAGCATTGATAGGTCTGCTTCTTGTCAGTTTGTCCTGAGAAAGACTCATGGGGAAGAGATGAATGCAATGCTGGCTGAAGACACATAACGCAAAGATACTGGGCAGTAGCAAGTCCTGTCAGAAGAAAAAAAAAACAAAACCCAGAGAGGGGAATAAAGAGTGAGAAAGAAATGGACCTGTGGAAGATACAGTTCTGAAGGCTGGAAAGCTCCATCTGTATCATCTTGCTTGACATCCTTCCCAACAGCAGGCATGGAGCCACATCCAGCAACTGCCCTGCCTGATCCAGATATGTGTGGTTGAATGAAAGTGTATGACTTTAAAAGTCCTGAGCGTGCAGTTTAGCGCAGGCTTGGTGCTGACAACCTGTGGCTCTGGATCTGTCATCACGGATACAGGACAGGACTGCACTGCAAGCTAATGCGATGCGCTGTATTAGGTAACAGTGACTTCTTGTGACTAGCATCGTCTGATCTTCAGCAAGAAAGACAAATTGAAACTGTAAGGAAGAGATCTTGCTTACTAATAATTTTGTACATTTTGGTGTTTAAATCAGGGTGTTTTCTCCACAAGCTTTTCAGGTCCTCTTCTGTCTGACTAGATTGCTCTCATCATCATAGTGTTGTAATTCATGCGAGCCACTCAGCAGTTAGGCAGTGCTGCCTACAGCAATACCTCATCCTCTTGAGGGATTAGAGGCAAAGGGGTAAGTCACGGTGGTCTCCTAGAACACCTCAGTATATATTTCTGGGTCTCTGAAGGTCTCTGCAGCCCCTTGCAACTCATAAAAAACTCAACGATCTCTCATGCTTTAGTATAACACACTGGCTCTGTCTTTGGCTGTAACGTGGAAAGCTGCAGGTACTTCGAAGGTGGTAGAACAGAAGTGTGGACACAAGTGAAAAAAGCTGTTTTCAGCACTGTAGGCAAACGTTTTCTGACTGTAAGCTGCTGCTCCCCCCAGTCTGAGTCACGTGTATGCCTGCTAAATGGTGTGGGTGTCAGCCATCCAGCACTTGCTTATTCTTCTGGTCCTGCTGGTAATTCAGTCAGAGAGGTGCTCTTTCTCCTGCCCCAGGAGCAGAGCGTTCACCCTGGAATGAAGAAGAATAATGTTGGCTCTTCTCCTGCTTGTACCCTGCCTCCATTTCCCTCCTGCTGCTTCTGAACCCTCTGACCCTTTCAAAGGCAGCTCATCAGCCTGCTCCATCTTTTATTGAATTGAATTGCAAATCTGGAGAGGCCGCAGTGGGAGCAAGCCATCCATTTCAATTCCGTGTCCCTGTTGTCCCTCCCATGGGACCAGGGCAGACCCTGAGGAAATGCAGTCAGCGTTTGTCGGAGTCCTCTGATGAGATTAACTTCTCGTTTAGTAAGAAGTCAGTCATATGGTCCCAGCTGTGTTTGGTCCAGCCAAGGCTCAGTCATAAGACAGAACAAACTTTCTGGAGCTCTGCACACCCTAAGCAACTCATGGACAGTGTGTCTCACACTTTCAGCAGTGTTACTGGAGAAGCAGACTTGCAAAGCTTGACTTGCCATCTCTGCCACCCATCAGGAAAAATGAGGCAATAGCAGGCAGCCAACTTAAGACAACCTACCTACATACCTACTACACGACAAGAAGACCTCTGACAGGAGCGCTCTTCAGCAAATTGCCTTTCTGCTGAGGAACCATGGAAGATGGATGACCAACGGGAGGAGCACCATGACCTGCGGCACATGCTGCAGGGAACTGCAGTGCCCTGATCCTAAGAAAACCAACATGGACCACAGCCCCAGGGTCTGTATCCTTACTTAGAATGACTAATTCTTCACTTGACTGCCAGAGGTGAGAGGTCAGAAGGAGAGGTCAGAGTGGGTCACAGATCAGTGGAGAGAATACAAATCAAAAAGAAACCCTTGGCCTTTCAGCTTGGTTTGTATTAGCAGTTGGATCTATCTTTTTTTAGCTCCAGGCTTGCTTACGCTTTGGAGCAAACCGCTTTCCTCTGAGCACCTGCAGAAGAGCAGTTCAGAAGATGGCAGCCACGCTCACAAGGTTTACGCTGGATGACCCTGTGACAACAGGATTTCACTGCTATGTCTCCCTGGAGCCGCTGCCACTCTCGTCAACTTCAGCGACATAACTCCTAGCCTTTTCAAGCCATGCAAGACTTGCAATAAATTGCAACGTGTCATTACAGTGGGTAGCTCAGACAAAGCCTTCCTCTGTGGTCTGCTGGGTGGCACACCAGCCCTTGTGTGGTCTGCTCAGCACCCTGCATTCATCTTATATGAGCCACCAATGCCCCCTTCAGCGCACTGTGGTTATAGTGCTACTTGAGACCATTCCCTTTCACCACTACCGCTGTCCCAAGGGTGCTTGTTTACTGCTTCAGGGACTAGGTGTGGAGAGTACAGAGAAAGGGACTTAATTCCCCACCCCGTGTCTCAACCGTGGTGTGTATATGTGTGTTTATGCTTCTCTTTCTGTCAGTGATGATAGCAAATGAACCTGCAATCCTGTTTCAAAATAAGTTGTTGTTTGCAGTTTTTTAATGTTTGGAAGGTCTTTATCTCTCTAAAGCAGAATACTTTCTATCTTGGGTACTTCTGTGCCATGCCCGCAGCCCTAATTGCGGCTGTCTTGAAAGCAACAGTTTTTCAGCAGATTTGGAGTCTTTAAAATTAGGTTTGATTCCAAACCAGAGAATCAAAAGGAGCCTTCTGGCTATTTCTTGATAGAGAGTGCTTCTGTCTCCAGCTGACCAGTAGCTCAGTGGGACTGGCATGTCCTGATGGCATGGGAGTGCCAGGTAATGCAGAGTTTGACCCTGAGCCCGCTCCTCCATCTGGGTGGTTGCTCCCTTGTCACAGCACTCATGGCACGCTCTAACTGGAAGCTGCACGAAGGGAACGTGCTGCCTCCCTTTGCTTTTCTTGTTAGTGGTTCTTTCTGAGGAGATGGTTGCTCTTTCTCCCCTTCCCTCCTTTCAGGTGTGTTTGATTTGGTGGGTTTCACAGGTGCTGTCTGGGGGTTTTCCAGTCCCTTGGGCAAAGATGTCTGGCCCTGGGGGACAAAATTGTCTGAGCACTGCACATTTGGAGACTTTGATGGAGACCAGGAGTTGCAGGTTTTGGCTTAGTAGGGGAACGTGTTCTAGCTGTGGAGAAGATAATTGGTTGTAAAAAACATATGGCATGTCTCTGTGTGAGCAAGGCAGTTGTTATGTTGACAAACTCAGCCTTGCTGATAAAATGGCTATGGAGCGTATTACTGTACAGCGTATTCTTTATCCTGTTGTATGTTTCCCTGTAGCTACTATTAGAAGTTATCATCTTTAATATCCCTCTTGTCTCACATCTGGTGAGATATAGTAAGGTCAATAGTCCTACACGGCATCAATGTCTCAGCAAGCCTGCTCTTTTTTTGTCTTGACAACATCCAATAAAGCTCAGAAGGCTTCCTTGAAATACAGGAGAGAGGAATCTGTTTATAGTCTGCATGTTGTTACTTAGAATATTCATAGAATCACAGAACGGTTTGGGTTGGAAGGTAGCTTTAAAGGTCATCTACTCCAAACCCCCTGCAATGAGCAGGGACATCTTCAACTAGATCAGGTTGCTCAGAGCCCCCTCCAACCTGACCTTGAATGCTTCCAGGGATGGGGCATCTGCCACCTCTCCGGGCAACCTGTGCCAGTGTTTCACCACTAGTACCTGCTTTTGTTGTAGGAATAATTACTTCTAGTTGAGCTAGAAATAAACCCAGACTGTCCCAGGAATAGGTGGCCTTGTGCCCAGAAATGTGGTGGTTTCCATGGCGATAGATTAAGATGGGCTGTTTAGGGGCAAAACAGATCCCAGCAAGCTCCGAAGGTATCTGGGGCGTTGGTGCCCACTACAGTCTGGGAGCACAGCACCATGCTTTCTGAGTCCCTTTGCTTAGCTGTGAAATAGAACTTGACTCTGCAGCTTCTAAGGGCCTTACATTCAGAAGATGCTGCTGCACTGACTGACTGGGTCAATATTGTTGGAAAAAAAAAAAAACAGTGATGAATTTAGTGGTGAGGGTGGTGCTTTCAAAGGGAGAACACGGTAGAGCTAGTCCTTGAGTCATGACAGCTCCTCTCTGTCCTCTCTTTATAGGCTGGTCATGACCCTCAGCATGGGAATGTGGAAAAAGGAGTTCTGGGATTATTTGGTCCCATATGCTTTGATACAGGGATTGGAAATTTAATCCACTTACTGCATGTAGGTTTTTGCATGAGACTTAAACGGAAACTTGAGATAGAGGCATTGGGTTGGGAATGTTAGCCTGTTTTCATTAGACATATCCCTGCTTTGGACATCTGCAAATCCAAGTAGCTCCAACAATGGGCAGCCAGCAACAAATCATCTGTGTGTTTTTTTGAGGAGCAGTAACAGTAGGAATTGCGTATTTGGAGATATTTTAGCATGCCTGATGGAATCTATCTTCTTTTCTGATTGTAGGTTGTTAAGATGAGTGATTCTCTGCATAGGAAGAAAACTATTTTTTGAGAAGAAATCTGGTTCTAGTTTGACTACTTATTCAGTAACTAAGCGATATTTCTTTTCTGCACAGCTTCACACAGAAGAAGGTAACAAGAATGCTGCAGTCTCTGGCATAAGTCTTTCTTACTCATGACTTTAATGAAAGTATGAGTTTTACAATCCCTTCCTAGACAAGCTGCTTTGGTTGTTGTCCAGAAAGTAACTCCAAACTATGTATTAGCAGCTTGAGCTATTTTTGAACAACAACATCTTTTTTATATTAATTATTTATGTGCCTAAAAATTTCCCTGTCATTCTTCCCCTCAGAATTGGATTTCTTTTATTAGCTCCCTGTTGAGCAGATTATGTTTTGATTTGAGGAGAGATTATAGTTATTCCTTGATGAGAGCTAAGACAGGAATTATTTGGAACATCACTTCATTTCTTACCAGCAGTTGGATGCACTTGGCTGAGCTGATGCAGGATGACATTTTCACTCCAGTGTAAGACAGCACATGTGGTTGAGTGCTGGTGTCCTGCTGTGTGGTAGGACATAACCTAAAAACTGACACCTTGGCACTGGTAGTAAGATTGCCTTGTTCATTTTTGTGTTTTCAGCATGGCCAGTTGTAAATACTGGGGGAAGAGTACAAGGAAGAGCGCAAGTAGTGAGCAACCTTTTCTAAGGACACCTCCCTGACTCCCAACCATCAGCAGATAAGGAAATTCAAAAGTCACAGATAGACTATAATGTTGCATTGTCACCAGTGGTAAAACTGTCTATTCCCTTTCTGAATCCTTTTCTACTCCTGACCTGAACAAGTTCTTATACCTAGAAGATATAAATTTATTTAAACACCATGTGAAAGAACTACTTCTATCTAACCCTGTCAATTTTGATGGTTCTTTATTGGATGAAACAACCACTAATTGTTCCTTAAGTACCCCTGGCTTGTAAGGTTCGTTTAGAGTCATGTTTATCTATCTTTAATGACTCCAACCATAAGCTATTGTTTAGGCTTTTGGTTAACACTATGCTATTTTCATAGCCTTGTTCATGGTCCCTGTTTAGCGGGGTCAGTATCTGGCTGCAAAATTATTCCTCACTGGAGCAAACTGTGTAAGTCTCTAGCTCTAAAGATCTTAACTGGAAGGATCTTCACATGCCTGTTGCTATCAGTGTATCTCTGCACCTGTCTTTTCCATTTGCTTTCCTTTTTGTGAGGAAGCAGGAGGCTGTCTCATTTCCCATAAGAGCCAGGCACCCCTGCCAGACATCATTGCTTGTGATGGCTGCGGCACACGGCTGCAATGGTGATGGAATCTCTCTGATTGACACCAGTGTGTTTCGCGGGACAGGTGGTCCACCTGAAGACCCCAGGAGGTAATGTGAAATAGGAGCATGAGACATTTCATACTGTCATTCCCATAAGACACCATAATGGCACTTCGAACTCAAAATTTTTATTTTCTTGTCAACCAGACCATTTTGGTTCTGGCATAAAATAGTTTGGTTTGCAACAACCAATAAAGAAAACTCAACTTGTTTCCTTGAAAATTTTGATTAAATCATTTTTCTATGTTTCTGTTTCATTCAGATTTCATTCATCTGTTTCATTCAGATTTTCTATTAAAATACCTGACAGCAAATTTCTGATGTTGCTAGGCTGGATCTCTAAGCAGGTGTTTCTACTTTCCCATAGCAATTTCTTGTATATTGAATCGAACTTTTAGGCAACTTCAGTTATATTAGTTTTCCTCAGTCCCTTGTCCCATGGTCTCCTTGTCTGTCACAGCTGAAAGAAAAATACAGGCTAACACTTTCCAAAGCAGCCAAGTCCCCTGAGCCCAAGCTTTATTCAAGGCCAGTGTGATTAGTGCCAGCTTTAAGCACGGCTAAAGCAGGCAGTTGCCTAGGGCAGCAGACTGCTGGTGGCAGCAAAACAGCCACTCTTCCTCTGCCTACTTTTCTGTGTCAGAGCCGTGGAGATTGAGCTGCCTGCTATTGCCAAGCATGTGGGCCAAAGTGTGTGAGCCAGTGGCTATGCCTGGGCATGTATTGTCTCCCTGGGAGCAGTAATTGCTGCCAGTGTCCTCCTCCCACTCCCCCTGGCATCATCAGGCACCCCTGAGGACGGTGAGAGGAGCTCTCCCAGCTCCTCTTCTGCCCTCTGCTTGCCATCCCCAGGCAGTGAGTGCTCATCCTTGTTGCTTCTCCATGAGGTGGCAAAATTGAACTTCATTTAGGCCAACAAAGGGCTTTGAGCTGGCAGGATGTTCAGCCATCTAAGTTCTGCCATATTTTTACAAATGAGACTTAGGTTCTTCAGTCACTCATATTCTTTGGAAAACATTACTACAGAGAGAGTATTCCTGTCACTGGATTTTCTATAACAACACGTAAGTCATTCGAATGGTTGTGAGGCATGTCCTTGGTACCTTCAGAGAACTTTTATTTGTCTCTGCACTTTTTTTTCACTTGGATCCATGTATACATTTGTGCGTGTGGCTGATGGGAGGAATATGTGTTTTACATGACCATTTGTGCGCAAGCATGATTTTGACCAAGTCTGTGCTTATTTAGTCACGTCTGATGATGGTTTACATCCATAGACGTTTCAGAACATATATGCTGGGTATATATTCTGAAATGTATTGGAAAAGGCCTCTCTGTAGCTGAGTTTTGCTTAGTTCAGAGAACTGGGGTGCCAACCGACTCTGGCTCCTGCAATCTGTGCTGCCTGCTTCCATGGAACAGAGCAGCTCCAATTCCCGAGATGGGCTGGAAGGCATCATACACCGATGAAGATGGGCCCACTGTGGTTAAATTCCACAGTACCTCTGGTGCATTGCCTGGGCTGGACCTAAGAAAGAAGATGCTGGTATATGAGGCAGCTACGGAGTCCTCTCCAGATGAATATGAGCCCCCCTGTTCCAAGGGACACTTGAGGTGGATATTTCTAGCCAGAGTATTATAACTCGTGCCACCTGCACTGGGTAGTGGCCGCAGAAGGGACATGAGCCGTCACACAACACAGGCCCTGTTTGGTGCGGTGCCTGTGGATGCCAAGTGATGCTGCAGTTCAGCAGCAGGGCAAGGCGGGCAGAACCTGCACGGGGAGAGTCATGGACCAGTTTTTCATTTATGCTGCTTTGTGGGGTGGGCCGTACGTCATGTGCATACTGACAGTGCGAGTGTGGGCACTGCACCTGCAAGGCACTAATCTGGGCAGGATGAGGGTGCCATGCCCGGTGCCATTTTGGCAGCAGGCACAGTGCAGCACGTTAGGCCTCAGCAAAGGACAGCTGCAAGTGAAATGGCGATGCCATCGCTGTGAACACAGCACAGGGCAGAGCTGTATCTTTGCTTCAGTCCTTCACACTTGCCCCCACGGCTCTTTGCCTTTTGTGTTTTTTTTCAGGGCAGGGAGATCTTCACTTCATTTGCTGAGTGACCTCCCCATCCCCTGCCTGCAGCACTGGGGAGAGATTAGCACAGATGAGAAAACACAGAATAAACCTGCTGGAGCCAATATGGGAAAGTCTGTGACAGGAGGAGCGAGCAGCGAGGTGTCTGAGCGTGGCTGGGTTGTCTCTCGGGGACACAGACACAGGACAGTTTCAGGCCCTGGCGCCACTGCTCCAGTGGGGAATTGGAAGCACTTTAATTAGGAGCTAGCTTTAGCATTCCCCCAGAGCAGGAGGAGAGGGGGAGACAAGAAGCCCCTGGAGAGGAGGGGGAAGCTGGAAACAAGGAGCAAAGAACACAAACTGGAATAGGTTTTCTAAAGGAGGTATCCCTGTTACATCCATGGATACCCTGCACCGGGAGATCTTCTAGAAGGGCATCGAGAAAAACAGGAGTGGTTGTGATTAATGCAAAGAAAAGTTGGTGCGGAAAGATTTTCCTGTTCCAAATATCAAGAGTTCCCAAGTCCGCGGATCATTGCGTGCTTAAAGCATGGTTGCCTTTAGGCTCTGAGGTCTACTGTGGGCTGCTCAGCGATTACCTCACTTGGTATCTTCATTTGCAGTGCAGTGCCCGAGAAATTGCTCGAGGGCCACCCTGGGCCAGTATCAGGCTGAGGTGAAAAACAGGGCTGGGGGGGTGGGGGAACTGGCGTATTATCAGAGCCTGCAATGAGAGACTGGTGGTGAGGATCAGGACCACGATTTCTGAGGACAGAACTGGTTCTAGGTTTGCAGGATATAAGCATAGGTGTGGACAGGAGAAACTGGATCATGCTGGGTGAGCAGGCAGAGGGATCTCTGGCAGAATGGGCAGGATATCACTAACCTTCTCCCTGCAGCCAAATCTCATCTTTCTGTCACTGGACATATCTTGCATAGAAATGGCTATTTCCTGGGGCCTAGCCAATATATTAAGGGTTAATGCATTGCGTAGTGGCAATAAATTTTGCTTGTATGACAGAGGAGTGGGCCTGAAATGTTTGCTGAGGAGAAGCTGCTGTCAGCATCGTGCCTTTTAGTATTCTGTACATTCCTTCCTTCCCTCTAATGAAATGCCCAGTGACATTTATGGTCTTGTCACCTGGTGAGAAAGCCATCGTCACCTCCACACTACCACTTCTCCCATCACAGCAGGT
This sequence comes from Charadrius vociferus, assembly GCF_000708025.1. Lineage (NCBI taxonomy): Eukaryota > Metazoa > Chordata > Aves > Charadriiformes > Charadriidae > Charadrius > Charadrius vociferus. Next base: position 3,996,551 of record NW_009647236.1, on the reverse strand, counting down.
CCCATTCTAGCACTTGAAAGTCATTGTCGTCTTCTTTTTAAATGGACAAACCTTTCCTGGATGGATTTTCTTGCCCTTTGAGCTGGCAAAGATTACCTCAAGAGAGCAGCAGAGTGGACCTCTACAGCGTTGTTTTCTGTGAACTGCACCTGCACTCTTCTAGGGACACTTGAAGAGCTTGTGTTCATGGGCAGTGGCCATTTTGTTCCCTTAGGTGCTGTGGCCTGTTGTAAAGGATCCAAATACTCCCTGCTCTCTAGTGATGTACTTTTGCTCTCTCTCACCACTGCCTTTTGCCTGCTTTTTCTTCCAGATAGCTCTTGATCCCATTGGCTGCTTTTGTGAGGAGTGCAAGTCTCAAAGGCAAGGTTTGTAGACTGACCAGGCAGATGAGAAAGACCATTTCAATGTCTCAACAAGGAAAGGACAGCAATGTGAGCTCAACCCTTATTAAACATCAGAAAATCTGCACTAGAGAGAGCCCTTGAAGGTATCCCAGCTGCAGAAAAAGCTTCTGTTTCCATTCAGTTACAAGATTCAAATGGGTAACCCTGCTTCAACAGGGAGCTACTTGCGTTATTCCAGAGTAATAAGTTATTTTACATTGAAGGTATGTGGCTACTCTGGGTGTACAGACAAACAGCTACACAATTATTTGTAATGTGTCTTGATCAGAAATGCACTTATGGGGTTTTTAAAGATAAAATCAACTCATACAGCCTACCATTGAAGAGCTAGTCTTTAATTAGTCGTGAATTAGTCTTCGCTCAGTTGTCTTTGTCTTTCATTTTCCTTTTTGTTTGGTTTTTTTTTTTTTCTTTGGGGGGGGGAGATTTTTACCTTTTCCTTTCAGGATTTCTTCAACGTTGTTAAAGCCCTTAGCATAACTGGGCACCTACTTCCACAGCTGGGAGGGTGAGATCACAGAAATCTTTAATGGTCTCTCAGAGGAACTCCCAGGTTGCTGGTAGGAGTCGATGAGCTAAGGAGAAGGCTTGATGCCAGTACCATCCCCTCCTGCACGTGCAACTCTAACCACCAAATTTTTCACAACCATGGGGGAAGGTGTTTGATTTTTATATCCAAGTGTGCTGCCCAGGCAGCTGTCCCACTTCCTCAGTGGAGACATGGGGGGCTGGAAGGAAGGCTAGTTCTGGTCTTCAGGCTGCCAGCTGGACCTCTCTGGTATTGTGTTTACATCTGGACAAAGTACAAGTCTGGACAAAGTACAAGCACAAGTATGTTCTCTTCTGATGGTTTATTTCTGAGTATGAAAACAAACAGGAAGAACAACTTGCATGTCTGGAGGTGCACAGGTCTCCCTAGTTCACATGGGATCTGAAATAAAGAAATCTTTACTCCTTCATATCTCTCCTTGCATCAAAGGTGGAAGTTTCCTAAGAATTTAAAGGCGAGCTATGCAAGAGAGTTGCTTCATTGTGTTTCACTTAATAACATGCATATACTACTCTTATGAAAACACAGCTTTTTATTGATTTAATCTTCTGGCAGATCAGTATTTATGTTGTGGCTAAAACTGTCTACCAGAAAGGACAGTTCCTCATCTCTATCCTGAATCTGGCTTCAACAGTAACATATTCACTTACAATTTCCTTAGGCCAGTAAAGAGCAGAATCATTTAATCATTTTCTTTCCAGTAACTCAGGCCTTTTCCCCTCTCTGAACCTTTGTCTTATGATAGCTGAACCATGGGTCATCATTATGTTTCTTTCAGCCTTTTCTAGGTATAACACTGGCTCTATACCCTTTGACAACACCTTCTTTCCCTCCTCTTTCTCTCTTTTGTTATTCCACAACTAACTTTCTGGTCTAGACGTAAAGTCCTAAGAGACACGTATTGTAGTTTATTTACTCTAAAGATTTTTTTTCTTCCAGCTGTTTTGATAAATCCCATACAAGTAAATCAAAATTAATCTGTAAAATGGTGGTTCAATAATGATGTAGTCAGAGTTTTCTGCAGGGTCAACAGCAGCAGAAATTTGTAAAATAGTACGCTTAAAACAGGTTACTGTAAGACTATCCTTGAATATTTGTCCCAGGGCTCTTTGAAGGACTTGAACAAAACTTGCTGCTAGTCCATTTGACACTAGGTGACAAGCAGCCAGTGCACTGCTGGATTTCTTTGAACAACAGTTGGAAGTTTCTCAGAAGGTAATGGACAGTTGCTGGCAGAGGCAACATTTTAAACCTCGTCCCTACTGAAGTTCAAGGCATAATTCCCATTGGCCAAAATTTTACCCAGGGTATACAGGCAGGCCACAGGCAAAAAACCATACTCCCTACAACATCACTTCACAGAACAGTTGTTTGGTTTTGTGTTTGGTGGTTTTGGGTTTTTTTTATAAGGTCTTTATAGACAAAAATAACAAAGACAGTGTTTTACATCTACAGGAGTAAGTAATTTTTTTCAGTCACAAACTTAAGACTTTTAGGGACAGAAGGAACTAATATACTATCATCTAATCTGACACATGCCAGAGACATTTATCCAGCTGTTTCAGTAATGAGTCCAATAACTTGTGTGTAGTTAAAATAATGTATCATCCAGTAAGGCATCTGATCTTGATTTGAGGATTTAAAAAATGTGCCAAAGCCAGCATATTTTTGTACTTCATTCTTATACGTTTGTTAAAAAAACAGGTCTCGTTTTTTGTTTGAATTTGTCTGTGTCTAGCTTCCCATTATGAGTTGTTGGCCTGTTTTTCTCTGCCATACTAAAGACCCCGTAAGCACCGGGCACTTCTTTTAAGGTATTTACAAATGGCAAGTTAGACACCTCTTGGTCTCCTCCTTGATATGATGAAGAGACTGAGCTACTGATACGTTAATGTCCCTACGGCACATCCTATGGCTGTGTACAGAAACAATCAGGCAGCACAGTGTCCCTGTGCTTTGCTGATGCCATCTTTAGTGTCTGTGCCTTCTCCAGCTGCGACTGAGCCTCCCATCCCACCCACAAGATGTGCTCTCTCTAGGGTTGTTTAATTTTGGCTTGTGTTCACAGCTTTTTGGGGGGAATTCCTTCATATAACTGAGCCCAGCAGTCTCTGTATGTTCACATTTTCTTATGTGAACAGTGTGCAACTTTTTCCAAAAGATGGATTCTACATAGCAGCAGGTTCTGGAAAGGTCTTTCACCTGGCTATAAATCTGAGGAGATTTTATCTTTCTCTGGAAAAAAACCCTTTGAAAACAGCTGCTGTCTCCATTTGAAAGAAAAGAACATAGATAAGCCATCTATGAAATTGTTTAAGTGTGGAAAGTTGAAATAATGTTTCCAGATATTAAGAAACAAATCATGTACTTTGGACTGTGCTTGGTGCAAAGTTCTGTGAGGGATGAGGAGGTTCTTATTTTGTTCAGACCTACTAATCAGTCCAAAAATACAATAGTTTATCCAGTGTAAGAGGACATTGCCACAGTAGCCTTCCTCTTTATTGCAACTGAAGACTATTTGAGGCTCATCTTGCATTCTGGTCCATTTAGAGGACCTTTACATACCTTCATCTGTCCAAATCTCTGAAACACCCTCCAAGGCACCTCCTCTTTGCAAGTCCGATTGTGCAATTTCCTTCTTCACTTTGCCAGTCTCCTCATAGGAATTCCTGAACAAGTTTGTCTTCATTTTTACCAAGAAGAAATGCTCTTTGTCATCCCCTGTGGAGCTGTGAAGCTCAGGGTAAGTACCTGCTAGAGAAATACAAGCATCTGTGGAGCAAAGGACATTGGGAAGAGGGCCAGGCAACTCAGATGTGATGCATTTGCTACTACGGGGCTGTAGGAAAAGCCCTCTTTTCTTTACCCATCCCAATTTTCTTTTTCATTAGCCTCCTGACGCTAACCTCTGAATAACTTCTAAAGTAAACAGCCCATAAATATTGCACGAGTCTCCAATACTAAAAGCTGATCAAGTTTATAGCACTTATAAAATAAATAGAAGGAAATGCTTTTCAGTTTCCTATTTATAGGTCTCAAGAGGGATCTCAGGTATGATTTATCACTTCAATTTTAACTGTATTAGTCTCCTCCTATCACATACACACAACTCTTTTCCTTGGTCATTCTTTTTTTCTCACACACAGCTGCTTCCTCTTTTCCCTGTAGACGTGCTCACACCCACACAGCCATTTGCCCTCCACATCCTTTGCTAACAGGCAGGAGGCTGTGCGCTCTTTTATAGAGTGTCGAGTGCCATCAGTTTTCACCAGAGTCAGCAGGCGTTGAGGGTTCTCAGCGTTTAGCAAGGGGCTCTCGACCACACGTAATGCAAAGGAAAAGCCACTTTTTTTTTGAGTCAATGTGGCACGAGGCCAAAGAAGAATTAAAAAAGAGGGAGGCAACATTTTGGACGTGGGTGGATCATTAAAGCACAGAGAGTATAGTTAACATAGGGTATGTTCCTTTTTAGGGCATTCCTATATGCTTTTCAAGTGTTAATGTTTCTAAATATGCAGTATTCATTCTCAGTTGCTAGTGCACTGCACTTGAGCAGATAAACGGACTGTGGCTAATAATACCCCTTTTCTTGGAGCAAATGAACGTAATTTCTTCTATTTTGTAAAAGGGGAGCCACACATAGGGCCACATATCATGTGTCTAAATTAGCATTTTATTTTGCCGCAAAGGTGTACTTCTGAAGCAAATCTCCTGGTTGTGCCCATTTAGTTTATTTTCCCATTTAAACTGAAACACTTGTTTCAGAAACATACCTGCCAATGGGCATTCAGCCCATAGAGCCGGACTACAGCTAGACCAACTTAAAACCCCCAAAACGTGTAAATGTGGACATCAGATCCTTAATACCAGATGTTTTGCTTTAGAGCTCCATTCCTATTACACTGTGGCATTTGCTAATGCAGCAAGCCACAGCACCACCACAGCTTTTGACACCACTGCATCCTAACTGCATTTTCCTGCCCTGGTTCTGTATTGAAAAACAAACAAAAATGCCTTTCATTATTGTGACCGAAATAAATATACGTATGTTTGAAATTCTCACCAACTGTACTTCCAGGGTTTTCCTCCCCAAGAGCTTCAACTGATACTAGAGCATGAAGAACGCCAAAAACAGAAGCTCGCAGACCTGGTGTCTAACTTGCTCCAAGGAAATAAGAGAATTAAAACTGCTGCTTCTGATACTCCTTATGGTAAGCTGCCCACCTCCTCATCACAGGAGGGAAACTGTGGTTTAGATGACATGAATCTGCTTGCTTAGAAGGACCCGTGTTGGATGGGGTAGGTGAGGGAGAATAGATAATGCAGGAAAAGTTCGACAGAGGAGGAAAAGGAAATGACAGCTGCAAACGTTTGGGTGCGGGGAAAGGGGAATTCCGCAAAGGACACATTAAAATCTGATGTGGGGTGAAGAGGACTCTGCAGACACACAGAGTTTGTCTTCCCATGTGTCAAGAAGTGGCATTTCTGTTTGGAATTTTGTAAGGCCTTTCTTACAACTTCTTCATATATCCTCTCGTATCAGTCTCTTGCACATGAAAGGCAACTGACCTAACTTTACTCTCAGTTAATCATGCTCAATTGTTTTGGCTTCACTGCGGAGACTCTGCCTCTCCGGTCCTCCCTGTTACGAAATACTGTCTTGTCAGCACTGCCATTCCCCAGGGCCTGTCCCCTTCCTTTTCCAGTCTCCATCGCTCTGGCTGGGACTATGCTGTTCGTGATGCACGAGCTCTCCCCTCAACCACACCTGATCAAACCATCAACCACAGGTTGAACTTATCTTCTATCTTATTTGACAAATTTGACCTGCCGGATAATATTGAGATATATTCCTTAACTTCAGGAAATAATGAAGCTGTAAAATGACAACACTTCCACCATTTAAAACACCTTGTTGTCATCGTCAGACTGTTAAGCATGGGGTTTGTTTCAGCAGAGTTTACACAACTAAAACCCAGGTACATAAGCATGAATTCAGGCTCCCTCTATAATCAGTGGGGAGACACAAGTGGCTACACATGATGTTGCTCCCATCTGTTAGTGACACATCTTAGAATCCTGCCTAGGTTAGGACGTTCGTTTCTGTGGCCTGTGTCATTAGTGATATGGGAAGGCTCCGTCAGAGGTGTGATTTTGCTGCTTTGGGAGGCAGGAAGAGGCTGGAGAACGCACTGAGAAGGCCAGTCTGTAGTCACAGGTCTGGCATGCAGCTGCCCTTCTGTGCAAATGCTTCTCTTACTAAAAGATCCTATTAAGCATCAGAAGGGTAGTGTCTTTTGGTTGTTGTCCAGCACCTGGTTCATGAGTTATTGAACATTTTCATGGCAATGAGGGAATTCCTGAGCTTCTTACGCAGTAGCCACTTGGTGATTCTTCCTTCCCAACCTTGCTGACCATGGCTCACCTTCTGTCTTTGGAAGGCCTTTCTACAATGTATTTCTCCTACAGCAGCAAAGAGGTTAATGAAAAAGCCACCTATTACAGTCTGCCTAGGATAACAACAGACACAGATGTTGAACTGCCTGGCAGATACTGCAAGGCCAAGTGCAAATGAATATAGGAGCAAAGCAAAAGATGTGCCTGCTTGCTGAAGGGAATGAACAGGGCCTGAAGATGGTTGGGGGAAGCAGCCTGACAGACAGCCATCAAAAGTCAGGTGGATTTATTAGCCTGCCAAGTAGTGATAGGAGGAGGGCGATGTGGTGAAAGCAATATGTAAAACGTAAATGTCAGGAAGAAACATGAGCTATGGAGCTCTGTGAATAGCCTCTAAAGACCAACCCTGATGTGCCAAAGAGCCTTTATTTCCAGAGGTCAGTCCTCTTGCCTGTCACTGAGTAGGGAGGATGGAGTGAGCTTTCCAAGTCCAGAAAAAGACATGGTTCTTGTCCAGCCATTCTATTCTGTGCATCCTTAGGGTGACTCATGCCTCTTGGTGACCTTATCTCTGGTCACAGAGAACTGCAAGCATTACAGATGAGCCCCATCAAAATAACAACTCCTTTGGTCCTGCAGAGGAGATTGCTGCAGATCACAACAAACAGAATTCCCCTTCCCGAAGCCTGACAATCTAGGAACAAGAGACCAAGCATGAATGTAGGGCTTAAATCCTCCCTGTTTCTCTCCTGGAAGAATGGGTTTTCGCAAGCTCAGTGATCTTCCTTTATGCCCCTTGGTCCAAAAGCTGAAAGATGCTTTCTTGCTCAGGCCTGAGAATACCCAGGAAGAGCAGAACACTGAGCCCTGTACTTTCCTTACTGTGCCTCAGCACAGGACTGGTGCAGCTTCTCTGCAAGAAGAAATATCAGCATGGAGACTGCTCCATGCTCCATTCAGCCTGAGATTTCCAATGAGAGCAAAAGCAACTAGCTCCAAAAGAGCTGTGGTTTTAGCGGTATGGGCACCTGTCCACTAGGAAGTGAGCTGAAACCTCCAACGCATTTCATAGGTTCCGCCAGAGACCCATCAAACACTAATAACATTCAATCACTGCTAACCAAGGCTGATTTTGGACCAGATGCTTGGAAGTGAAATACTACCTATCCCACCACCCGTCCCTGCCATAAGTCAATTATGCATTGTAGTATTTGAAACCAATAAAACAGAGCTTTTTATTATACGCCATGGCTTTCCTTGGAAGGTATTGCAACCACAGTTGAGTTTGGAAACTTCACACATAGCTTATTTTATTTTCCTTAATGACTTTTTTTTATATATATATATCTTGTTACCAACCCTTTTATCCACATGATGTTATTTTTTCAAATTGCAAAGAATATTTTGTTTCCTTCAATTTGTGTTCGGCAATGAACTATATAACCTTATTCTTTATTTAGATGCATTTGTTCACTATTCAGACAGCATCAGTACTGCCCACAATTAGAATTCACTCTAATTCAAATGCCTTCACTTACCACACTCTAACCCACACAATAGACAGTGTGGTGGCAGAGACATTGAAGCATCTTTTGAGAGAACCTCATGCCAGAATCTGAACTGTGGTTTGGACCCATGCAGAGAAGGGTAATAACTCTAATCATGTCTAGTCACTTTGGTGGGCACTCACATGCCATCAGATGCAAATATAAGCCACATCTCTCATGTATGAGTTATGGGCTAACAGTGTTTTGTATTGATTTGGCCCAATCCAAAGTTAGTTTCACGTGAGGACAACCTGCTGCTGTGTTCAGCTGGCTTTGAAAAAGGCCCTTAGGCGAACAAAGCAAATCTTGACTGGAGCTTAGGTAGTTCTGTATGGTGAATAACTGCATAACCCCGGCGCTTCCCAGAGAGAGATCACCTGTCAGCACCCCATTAACTCCAGGAAAAAGGAAAATTTCAAGCAAAAAGACAAAAAAGCCCGTTGTTTTAGATTCATTTGAATTTATAAAACGAGGTGCTTCC
>NW_009647236.1:3975767-3988142 GCF_000708025.1 Charadrius vociferus | reverse complement strand
AAGAGTAACAGTCCCTAAGGGAGAGGGAAAGCAAAAATTAGAATTGTATTTTTTATTACAAGACAAAAGGGATGGAGGCAGCGTTGATAATTGAATTAAGCAGACTATCACATGAAAGCACACTAAATGAAAAGAGGAAGACCCTACCTCCCCTCCCAGCCATGTTAAAAAAAAAAAAAAATCAAGTGAAGCTGTTCAGCGATTTTAAGAAAACACAGTCCTGAAAGGGACAGGGAATTGTTGCTCTGCGGCCAGATGGGATACAATTCCCACCCCATGCTCTTCAGTCCTTCCCTTCTGCTGACCCTCTCGCCTCCCTCCCCCCTTCACCTCCCCACCTGGCAGCCTCTGGCCTTCGATCCTTCAGCTGCTGCTCTCCTCTCATCCTTGGCTGTCTTTTTGACTTTAAGCAGTTCCCTAGCAACAGCTGTTTTCGGATGAGAGAAGAGCTGTGGACATTTTGCAGGCACAGCGGTGGGCAGGGCTCAGCCCCACTCATGGGTGATGGCCGAGCCTCGGGACAGAGTGGGACACAGCATAGCTCCAGGGTGGCAAGTCCTGCACCCACCTCTGGTTACAGCCTGGGACAGGGGGGCTGCACCTAACTCCTACACTTTCTCCCGTTCTTCGGGTTGGTTAACAAAAGGTTGCTCATTCTGCTTCTTTGGAAATGCTTGTTTTCCCTGACCAACCACTGGGCTTCGCCCGACAGAAAAGCCCCTCAGACACCATCAGTGTGGCAATCCTGTGGTAGGGACATAGGTATTCAGACATGGCACAAGGCTCCCCAGTCTTCTGGCTAAAACTATGAGCTCTGATTTCTATGGGTCGGATGCTGTCCTGCCCCCCTTGCTGCCCTGCCCACCTCGCTGACAGAGGCTGTTATCTCCGGAGCAGAATGGGGAAACCCATGCTCACAGCTCATCTGCTGCTCTTCACAGCAGCACATGTTAGCCGGAGCCATCGTGGGCTGCGTGTGGGGACAGCCAAGGACCTGGGCACACATCCCCTTCTGCTGGCTCTGCTTCTGCGGCAGTGATGCTTTGGCAGAGGGGAGGATGGGCAGCTGAGGGCAGCAGCATCACTGCAGTAGAGTTACCGGAGCTCAGCTAAAAGAGTGCTAACCTATCATTATTATTGATGTTATTATTACTATTATTGCTGTTATCATTATTATATTCCCCTTATAATTCACCTCAAAGAAACCAAACCTGTGTTACTTTATATAGCAGCCATTCCCTCACCACCCACAAATGTCTCCCATCATAAATGCTGAAGTTACTCTGGAAAATATGATGCAAGTTTTTAAGTCATTTTGTAGGGCTTTTGAAAATTGGACCCCAAGTCATCGCACTGCAATAATTCAGTTACTCTAGAATATACCAGTAAACTACATAAATTTGTAAAGTGTGCACATACTTACATACACCTTTAACACCAAGTGATCAAAGTATCTGATGAGACCACACAGTACAGTTATTACAGTTTAAAACAGAAGGAGAAAACAGACAAGGTTTTCTCCATTATCCAACAAAACAAGTGGCCAACATTTTTTATCCGTCAGCGACTGATGTTTGAATTCTGTGACAGTGCCTTGATCACAGGTTTCTTCCTCCTGTTTATTTCCATGCTTCTTAACTATCATGTTCAAGAAAGGTGCAGAGCTGTCTTGCATGGTGGAAATTATATGTCTGGATGTGTTGTGAATCTGACCTCACTCTCAGTCTTGTCTCTTTCCAGAGTGATGTCTTGTCTGTGCTTTGCTCATCCCTGTAGGACAGGGGCTTGGCAACCCTGCCAGCTGGTGTACCTTATGCATGAGACACATCAGGCACCCACTGTTTCACCCCACCTCCCACCACCTGGCACCGTGTCTGCATCTCCTACCTTGCCCGTTCAGCACTCCTAGCAGTGTCCCCCTCTGTCACTCCGTGTGTCTGCCAGCCAGCTGTGTCCAGGATTGGGGGTCCCACAGCAGGAGACAGGTTGCAGTCCCGCACAGCTGCTACAAGGTAGGTGTCTTCTAAGGGGACCCCACACTCACATGTGCCCCATGGACACATGTTTTCTGTAGGAGTAGACCTTCCCCTGTCAATTCCCATGTGACTTGACATACTACAGTGATTTCAGAATGCGGTAGGGTATAGTATTAGGGTGAAGCTGCAGAAAGGATAATTAGGTGCCTTGGCTCTTCTAGCCTGAAGAGGCCCGATCTGTACCCTGTCTTTGCTGTCCTCTACATCAACAGCAATCAACATTTGCATTTGTATCCCCTTCTCCTTCTGCTACCATTTCCACCTCCCTCCTATGGATGGAGGCCCCTGTGTCTCCATACGTATGACAGCAGTCTCTGCTGCCCGGAGGAGCTGCTGTGCAGTCGGATGGGATGCAGATGGATCATAGATGGGATGGAATACAGACGTGTGGGCAGAAGGCTGCTTGAGTTTGTGTGGTTTGGGGAAAGATGCAAGTTGGAAATGGAGCCCATGTACTCCAGGGAGTACGGAAGGACTAAATTGCATCAGGGGAAGCAGTGGTGAGAGAACTGGAGCAGAGGAAACAGACCCCATCGCCTACTTATGGGCACTTATAGATCTGAAAATCCCACTGCCATCCCCTCTTGCCCATACTCCTCCTGAAATCTACTCTCGTTTCCATCACACACTTGATGGTAAATTCTCTGAAGCCCTTGAGCTGCCTGGGCTGTGACCTGACGCCTGGGAATTTACCTCCCAGACTCGCTGGAGCTGAGCTGTGCCTGCTCTCACACCTCCAGGAGCTGCAAATAGCATCTCCTTCTTTGGTCCTACTGAAAGACCCTGCTGAAAGACCTCTCTAATGGGGCAAAAACATGCCCACTTCCTATGGCCACACATTTTCGTCTTTTCTGTCCTTTCCAAACCTCCACTTTTTTCTGGTCCCTGCTTTTCTGTATGTCTGTGCTCCTTTCACTTGTTAATGGATTTCCTTCTTTTTGGCAATATTCAGTTTTTGCCTTATCTCCAGTCCTAAGCTTCTCTCTTTGTCAGTCACTGGGGCTTAGCAGCAAACTAGTTAATTCTGACTAAGTGTCCTCATTAGACTTAGAATAAGATTAATGGTAGAGTACAGGAGTTCGAACTTCTCAGGCAGTGCTTTAAGCTATCCATTGCCTCACTGCTTTAGTTATACCAGCTCATACCTGATAGGTTCTCTCCCAAATCAGAGGCAAGACTTCTTTTGTTTTCAAAGGAATTCTTACATACTTAGAACTTGAATATGCCATTTGGGCCACATAAACGTATGTTGGCCAGATGTTTAATACCCCTGTTTCAATGTGTTTTGCTGACAATAAAAGAATAATGAATGTTCCTGCAGGATAGTTTGATGTAGATTAGGATACAACAAATGCATTTTGGCATTTGAGAGTGTAAGAACAGCAGAGACAAACAAAAAATGAATGAAATGTAAATTCTGTTCTTATTTTTCCTCTGTGAACTCGACATTTTATCTATAGTCTAACATACATTATGAGTTGACCAGCAATATACTGTAAAAACAAGACAAACACCCCAAGCCTAGTCACAATGAATGCCACATAAATCACCCCACATAATGGGTCTATAGAATCTGCCCCTCCTGGCTATAGTCAGTGGGTATCATCAGTTGCATTCCAGCAGGACTGAATTTGGTCAAGTAAGTAACAATCTGGAGTGTTTATGCGTTCCACCTATTGAAAAGATGAGCATTAAAAAATACTGTCACTAAAAAGGATAAAATTCTGCTTTATTTTATATATCTTAAAATCCTCCAGGAGTCACTGGGTGTGTGTTGGTGTAACTGAAAGCAGCATTAGGCCTACGATTTATGGAAGCAGTTTAGTACAGTGATAAGCCTATCAGAGATTAACACACACAGTTTCTGCATTTTGTAAACTGCCATCAATCCCCAGCACTGCCACCATTTCTGTCCTAGACCTGTCTTCCATTTCCCTTCAAATTTGGTACCAGAAATGTTTATTCCTTGCACAGCTCAACCATATGAATAAAGAACTCAGAATGACTAGATCAATTCCGACACAAATCTGTGGGTATGCAGCGTATTTCATGTCATACGGAGTACTTCAACTTACATGCTCAAATATGACACCAGCCAACACATTGGGAACTTGGAGTTTGAAATCCTGGTTCTGCTAAAATCATGGTCTAGTCTACCACTGCTTTCAACAGAGTTTGTCCCTGGGCAAGCTTCAGTTCTATCAGTGCTGGAATCCTTTTGCAAGGCATGGACTACAGATGAAACTGGTGGGTAGACATTGGTGTGCTTGAAATGTATTGTGCCGTTAGAACTGGTTCCTAATGGTGTATTATCTTCTAGCCATTTAGCTCCTCTGGTCCCTAATGGCATCACAAAAGGGAAGAAGATGGACACAGTGATACAGCTACAACCACCACCAAAAGCTGAGCTGTTGTCCATTATCGGAGAGTGGTGCTTTTCACTAAAGGTAAAAGCACTCAGCTGTGAAATCAGGAAGCACTGAAGAAAATGGCAAAAAATAGAGTGCTGAGGTAGGACTTAAAATGAGCCTGGGACTAGACTAGGTGACATGGCATGTGACGTTTGTGGGGCTTCACTTGGGAGTTAAGAGACATGAGCTATTTTTCCAGTGGTTCCAACAGGACCAACTTCTCCCAAGTTTGTGTTCCCTCTCTGTTCTGCTATGCCTCTTCTTCTATTTATCTTCCTTTTTTGGAACTTCTGAGGAATGACTCTTCTCTCTTCTTATAGGGTAGTGCAGTGCACATTATAATAAAGACCTGATCTCTGTTATGACAGTAGCAAACGAAATAAAGGGTAAGCGAGTGAAAATGGAACTGCCATTTCTGCAATGAGATATAGAGATCCAGTGGCATTAAAAGCTGATCTCACCAGAAGTCTCTTTAGAAAAAAACTCTGTTTCCCAAAGGTTGCGATTTCCCCACCAAGTGTGCAAACCCAGAAGACTCTAGTCTCAGCCTGTGTTATGCAAGAATATATAAAAACAGCTACAGTAGATGAAACCATGCTGTGTAGAGTTCTGCCTCTGATAGTGGTGCCCTAGTAAGAGTATAGAGCAGGGCCAGTATATAGCAAGCCTTGGCCTGTATACTCTCTCTTCCAGCCTCCAGCAAGCTTTGGCTTAAGAATTCCCTGTATAATACAGCAGCAGAGCTGCACCAGGTGGCTTCTGATGTTTTTTTTTCTTCCAGGACTGTATTTGATTACTTTTGAAACTCATATGAACTTCCAGCATCCATAAAATCCTGAGAAAAGGTACTCCAGAGTTTAACTGTGCATTCTATAAAGGAGCTGTTTCTTTGCTCCACTTTGAACTTGCCACCTGCCTGCCTTGAACATGTGCTGTGCTGCGATTCCAGCACAGTATGTCTGGCCTCTCCTCCAAGCTGAGGTGTAGGAAATCATGTTTGCGGACTCAGCAGTGTTATGTAGCACACAGCAGCAGCCGAGATATACACAGGAGATGGTGTTATTTTCATACCACTCCTCTTAGGCTTTCAAGAACCAAAAGACTTCTGATCCTCTTGTCTATCTTATTGACTAGATCTGGTTTTCTGTTTTTTATGGATGGATGGACATGATGGCAAGCCTTCCTGGCATAAGGAGTGGCTTGACTATCAAAAATGAATTTAAAGAGAGTCTGCTATGATTTCCTTCCTTCCTCTGATTCACAGTCATGTTTCATTTCACCAGCTAAAAGCCCTGAAGTGACACAGGAGGTTATTCAGGGCCATTCCACGGCAGTGCAGCTGAGTAAAAAGTATGTTTTCCAACCTTACTAGAGCTGAGCATGCTAAATACACGACTATCTTGCCAGCATGAAGAAGTCATGTGGTTCCACCAGCTTTCTCACTGTAAAGAGGATGGAATAGACCTCCCAAGCTGTGCACAAACTGTGCAGTATAGCCTCCTTCCTCCCTCTGCATCGCTCTGCAATGGGTGTAAAGTAACACATTTAGCACCTTTATAGCCATGTTAAGGCCCTTCTGATTTTCTGATTAAGGCTTTTGATATAAAAAAAAAAAAGTTCTTACATGTTTTTTCAAACCCGGGTACTGTTTATTGCACAAGTGCAAATGCAAAGCTCAGGTCAGTTGACACTGCCGCAGGGCTTAACGAGACAAGTGCATTGGGTTGTGCCCTCCCGTGTCCGCTCATGCTGCCTGTCTCCGTACAGACAGGCCTCTGCAGTGACCGCAACAAAACAACTGATAGCAGAAATTCTAGCAACAGCGCACCCATTTAGTGTTAAACTCTTACTGTTTTTTGTTTGCCCTCTCCCAAAACTCTCTCTGCTCCTCTCTGAGAGAAATCATGCCCCTTCCCCTCTTCCTCCTGAATATATCACTCCATGCAGAGGAGCTGCCCCCATTCCTTCTCCATCTCCCCTCTGCCTTATGGAGTGCCACCATCCTACAGTAGGAAGGGCTGTCCTTGTGTCTCACCCCTGGTATCTCCCACCCTCTCCTTCCCTTGTGGGAACGGGCATTTTCTTCTTTCTCTCCCTCTAGTGCCTCCCTAACACATCCACTACCCACAGATCACTGAAGCAGCACAAATGCAGCACTACCTGTGTTTAATGTCTGCTGCATTGCCTGCTGCTAGCACAAGCTGGACGTGGCAGGCGAAAGGCTTGTCTATGGCTTATGGGTGAGGTTACACGAAGAATACGAATTCTTCCCTGAACACACTGTCCATGCCACGCGAGAGACTGCCTCAAGCTCCTTCAGCAAACTTGGATGAAAATCAGCTCTCGTCTCTATTGGGCATGGGGCAATTTCTGCATCTTCCGCTGTGTTAGGCTAGCCTGGGTATTTAAACAAGTCCATCTTAATGGAAGCACCATCACGAGCATATTTGCATCTTATCTGTACTTCATATGCACAGCTGCTGGTGTGCAAAGGTAAAACATCCTTTTTCTAGGAGTTTCAGTCAGTGGCTTTTCCTCTGATTGCAGCCCAGAGACTATGTTCAGAGACTATCCAGAGGCAGCTGGATCTGGCCCCTGGCTTTCCAGAGACCCGGAGCCAGTCATCTCTACACAACAATAGGAAAAAGGGAGAGTCACCAAAAGGGGGAAGGATGTGCAGTGGAAAAAAAAAAAGCATTGTTAAGGGACACTTGAGTTTGTCTCTGTTCTGGAGTATTTGGGAAAATATGTGAATATAGAACCAATAAGGATGTTCTACAGGTTTCAAATATAACACACAGGATTGCTGCACAGAGTGAGCGAGAGAAACAGGGCTGTATATCTGACGGCTGAAATACTGCCAGTCTCTCTCCCCCGCCTCGAAATATGTTCATGACGCCTAGACATAAAGTTCAGTGTTTCATTCCATCTCAATAGGGATTTTATGACTAAAGTGCCGAGGATAAGAAAAGACCAATTTGTAGTTTTATTGATCAGGCTAAAGGTCAGGGGCAGACGTGTAGGTCATGGTGCTTCCTCTGAACAGACACAGGACCCAGAGCCTACCTTCTGAAAGCTGAAGAATGAGGCAGGGGAGGGGGCACTTACACTGATGGAACATGACAGCCGAGATGTCAATCATGACCAAATTGGACAGGCTCAGAGATGGGAGGCCTCGAAACAACGATAACTTTGCCCCCATGCCTGCATGCTCTGGCAGAGGGGCTTGGACTATGCATTTGCTGAGGCTGTGATGTGGTGTATGGGCGAATGCCAGGACACAATTTAATATAATAAAAACATAATTCATGCTGACGAAGTTTATGAGATCAAGTTTCCCAGTCCTAGCTGAACCACATAAAGCATATACTGTCACTACGGGCATTTTGGCTGAAACGGTAGGTGCTTCTGCTGCGTGGAGATAGCCTGGGAGGTATTCGTCACCATGGCCCGCTCTGGGCTGGCTGCAATAGTAGAATAACACATAACTACATTGATTCATTGTCAGGAATTTACATTTTAGACCTAAAATGTCATGAAGTGAAATGGTTTCCACAGCAATGTCAGTTTTTCTCCCCTACATATATTAATTTTGTCCTCGTTTGCCCCTGTGAATCACCACTGAAAGTGAGAATTGGTCTCTATAGTATATTCTGTTCCTGGTCTCTCCGTGTTGTGTTTGCAGTGTACAGCTGTTCATGGCTTAGACTGTGCTTGCTGTAAAAGACAGAGGATCCAACACAGCTTTAATTAAAGAAGGTTTAAGTTTTGTTCCTGCCGATTCTGAACTATGCCAAGAAGCTGCTGGTGCAACACTGATGGACACACCTTCTGTCCTTAGTTTGCTCTCGCTTCCCTCTAGGGACTGGCTTATGTGTCCCAAAGACCTGAAGCCAACATGATCTTCATGGGTCTGGAAGACCTCCCTCCTGTGAGAAGGTCCTTATTAAGCCACTTGTGGCCTTCACAGCCCCTCCACACTGTTCTGATCTCCCTGCCTACCCCACCAAGCGTAGCAACGGAAGGAGCCCTTCATACTTTCTACTTTCAAACTACATACATTTAGGATACATGCAGGCTAGGTAAACATTACTGTACGTGGCTTAATTTAGGTATTGCTTTTCCTGACCTTACTTCTTCAGATTTAGTTTGTACAAAGCAAAACTGGTGTTTCGTTTTATGGTAAATTTAATCCTCAGGTATGAAGGAAGAAGGATTCCCAACTCATAAGTGATAGGCTAACACAGCTAAGCTCTTTGAAGGGCATCCAGAGAGCTAAGCCCTCCCCTTTAACTTCCCTTCCCTACATTAAGTTGAAGGCAAACCAAGCTTGAAAATAGGCAAGGCTCCGGGTCCCTAAAGAAGGTATATCATTATACGCAGAAAACATCTCTTAAGGTTTTGTCCCATCACCCAGACTGTCAGATGGCTTGATTAATATCCCACTATTTCACTACATTTGTACTGAAGGAAACAAAACTGGTTATCAGTATGGCCATTTCTTGGTATCTGATCCTGGCTTGTGGCAGGGAAGGCAGACAACAAGGTGTATTGGTGTTCCTTTAACAAGGTGTATTGGTGTTCCTTTAACAAGGTGTATTGGTGTTCCTTTAAGCCCTGTTTTCTCTGAATTTGGAATTAATGGAGAGCCAGTTAAAGGCCCTGGGAAGTACAAATTTAGGAATGGTGGATGTTACACACCAGGTCTATCAGGAACTGAGATGGTCTAGCATACACACTCGTAAAAACTGCACGCTGAAACAGAGAACAGGACTTCTTTCATTTATGCTTTCTTATTCCAGATCTAATATTGGTTGAATTTTTCTCTGCCTGTACTGTCCTCATCATGATGGTTTCTGAGCTCCAAACAAAATCTGATTTTATCACACACACCCCCAGTTCCCCCCCAGCAATCTAATTCCTCATCTTGCTTTTCAAGCTGTATTTCTTTCTTCTAATAGTTGATCAGCTGAGTAATGAAGTTCCACGGTAGGTTCTGGCGACAGTGAGACTTGCCATCTAATGTCTTGAAGTAACGAGTTACTTAACTAGTGACACAGCTAGCTGCTACACAGCTTGGTGGCTTCTAGATGCCTGCTGCACCAATTGGAGCTGCTTCTGGCCACAGCAATTAGTGAATGTGTTCAGCTATGAGAGTGGTACAAACACAAATGTCTTGTCTAAGAGCTCATTCTAAAGAAAAAGGTGCAGTCATATGATTAAACAAAATCGAATAATACTTATCTATACTTCAGTAGCAATCTTTACGCCTATCAGACTTGAGGAGTCCAGCATAACTCTTAGCACTCATCTCCCTCTGATCTATACCTTTTCTCTGGACCATGGAGCTAGAGAACTGTCCTAATGTCCCATAACAAGGATTAAATAGCCCAGGATCTGTGTGTATTTAAATTACAGCCTCAGTGCTCCATTAGTGAGCACTTCTATTGCCTTCACTACTTACATATCTGAATGTCTGGTAAATAGGTTGTTCTAATAAGGAAGAAGGAAGGTTCATATTTACTTAGTGTAATAAGAAAATACCAGAGGAGCAGAAAATAGAGAGCTGGCAGCGACTGTACCTAGTGTTTTGCAGCTGAGAGGGTTTGCATCTAACAGCCATGTCTGTTAGACCACATCAGATCTTATAATTAACTAACAGCAGTGAGGAAGAGACATTCCCCGGGTGAAGCCAAAGAGCAGCTGCAGTGTTTATGCTGTATCATATTGGGGAGCGACCCCTCAGTGTGAGGATTTGGGAGGACAGTATCAAAGAAGGAGATCCTGAACTGCAAATTGTTCGGTCTATGGAAGAGACGGGTAAGAGGCAGAGACCGTTAAGAGGGAAAACACAGGGAGGGAAAGCTGGAGGCCAACAGGCACCAGTTTGATTCAGAAGAGCAGAGACGATAGGGTGGCGTCATGCACACAGGCAAAATCTTATTCTCAGAAGCAGCTTATGGGTATGGAGAAACACTCCTTTTGATCTCTGATGTATAATTGCTGGTTAGGGACATAGTGAAATATTGCAAAGAAATTGGGCAGTAAGATTTCAGCAGACATATAATCAAGGACATAAGTGAGAACAGGGTGAGATCTGGGAGAGTTTAAGATAAGGACAGAAGATAGGTTTGGGGCTAAAACAAAATAGAGTTATCATCAGGTCTAAAGTGGGGCCCTACTTTGACCTTACAGGCAGGATAAGTGTAATGAGTCTTTCAGAGCTGAAACTGGAGATCATGTTTCACTAGCCAGGAAGGTGCTTTTGAGATAAGAGTGGTAAAAAAGACACGATTCACTATGGATAGTAATCCAGCAAAGCTGGATTTCCTACTTTGTTTCAACCTACGTTCAGGACATGCTTTGGCATATGTTTCCACCACCAGGGTAACTCTCCAGGTTGGCATGCAGATGAAAGCAAAGCCTGACCTGTTCCCACAGGATCTGCTGTCACCTGTGCATTTTGCGAGGGTTTCTAGAGCCGTTTCCCACTTGTGCTGCACAGCACAACTCTTCCCGTTGCCGTAAGCAAATATGCCTGTGCAGGCACACATGGGAACTGTGCAAAGGGAGCTGGAGTCTGAAGGGGCTCGGCTGGGCTAGCACCAACTTGGGCTCCAAAGCGCATGTGTTACAACCCCCAGTAAAAGCAACTCCCATAGAATCACAGAATGGTTTAAGTTGGAAGGGACCTTGAAAATCATTGAGTTCTGACCCCCCCCGCCCTGGGCAGGAACACTTCCCACCAGACCAGGGTGCTCAAAGCCCCATCCAACCTGGCCTTGAACACTTCCAGGGATGGGGCATCAACAACTTCCCTGGGCAACCTGTTCCAGTGCCTCACCACCCTCAGAGTGAACAATTTCTTCCTGAGATCTAATCTAATTCTACTGTTTTCCAGTTTGAAGCCATTCCCCCTCGTCCTATCACTACATGCCCTTGTAAAAAGTCTCTCTCCAGCTTTCCTGTAGGCCCTCTTTAGGTACTGGAAGGCCGCTATAAGGTCTCCCCAGAGCCTCCTCTTCTCCAGGCTGAACCACCCCAACTCTCAGCCTGTCTTCGTAGGAGAGGTGCTCCAGATCATCTTCATGGCCCTCCTCTGGACTCGCTCCAGCAGGTCCATGTCCTTCCTGTGCTGAGGACTCCAGAGCTGGACACAGTACTCCAGGTGGGGTCTCACAAGAGCGGAGTAGAAGGGCAGAATCACCTCCCTCGACCTGCTGGCCACACTTCTTTTGATGCAGCCCAGGATGTGATTGGCTTTCTGGGCTGCAAGCGCACATTGCCAGCTCATACACCAACACTCCCAAGTCCTTCTCCTCAGGGCTGTTCTCAATCCATTCTCTGCATGTTCTGGTCTGTATCATAGGTTAGGGCAACTCCACCCGATGGAAAAAAAAAAAAAAAGATTAATGTGTGTGAAAGGACGGGGTTTTTCTTCTGTGGATGAAGGACAGTTGCCACACCTGAGGAAAAGCCTGGGTTACCTCCCCAGAGAAAGGAAGCCCTCACCAGAACAGAAACCTCTTTAGTGCAGAGGCATGGGAGAGCCGCCGCTGTCGGCAATTACTTTCAGGTATTTGTTGCAGGAGCTACTGGTAGCAACGTGTGACGCTTCTGGGGACCTTTTTCCTCTGAAAGTCTCTCCCTTGGAGATGAGCAGGAAGGAGGGCGAAGCCCTGAGCTCGGCTCCACACCCACTTGAGGGGCCAGCCTGCCTCCAGCACCCTCACCTCACCTCTAACCGCCATTTTCAGGGCTTCAACAGGGAGGGAGGGGGGCAACCCCACAAGGCTGGAAAAAGCTGGGACACGACCGGCCTTCCCAGCCCCGCTGCTGGCTGCTGAGCACCTCCAGGGTGACCGGGCCCGGGCGGTGGGTCCAACCGCCCTGCTTGCCCCAGCCGCCGCTCCCCCGGTGAAGCGGCG
>NW_009647236.1:3974350-3975308 GCF_000708025.1 Charadrius vociferus | reverse complement strand
GGGGGCACGACGGGGGACACAGATGAGTTGGCCCGAACCCGTAGTTCAGGGCAGTGACAGGAGGGGAAAAAAAAATAATAAAAAAAAATCAAAAGAGGATAGATTCAGTGAAATCAGTTCAGACAACCAGTCCAGCTACTGAAATGACCTGCAAACGTTTCGGAAGCTCATCTCGTTCTGTGCTGGAGTCCTTACAGGTATATGGTGGCTGTCTAAAACTTGTAATGCCTACATAATAATCAATATCCAGTTGAACAGACATTGGAGGCAATATAGTAGTACATATTCCCAAATCATGACAGTGCCTTTAAAAGAGTAGATGTGATTTTAGTCTAACACCTCCTTCATGTTAGGTTCAAACTGGGATATGAATAGGAATGGCATAAAAGAGTTTTCCTGCATTTTCTTAAATTAGGCAGCATAGACAGTTAATTAATAATTCAACTACCAAAACTTACTACAGATTTTTACTTACTGTACTGCTGGGATTTTAGAAACTATAAATGTCAATCGTATTTCATTCAGTCTCATGGTTCAAAACAAGAGTAGCTTAAAAAAATTTTGAAAGGTAAGAACTTCACTCCTCATCCATTAAGATCCCAAATAAAGAACACTGGATATTAAGAATACGCATATATAAGAGAGAACAGTTCATTGATGGAGAGGAACAGAGATGAATGGAGGTGCTGGGGAGGAACAGGAGGGTGAAGAGGGGTGGTGATGCCACTGCGGCCGGCTATTGGCAGCCCTGGCTTTCATGGAGGTCTGGCCTGAAGACTGCTCAATGTGGCGGCTCTGCAGCTGCATCCTCTGAGGAGCTCTCCTGCAGCAGGCTTGGGAAAGCCACCGGCCGTTCTCCCTGTAAAATATTTAGGTCAGCCCAGCCGCATCCTCTGGTGGGAGCCCTGATGGTGCTTGTGTCCCTCTCAGCAATGCTCCACTGCTGGGTTACAGGGTG
>NW_009647236.1:3966656-3974339 GCF_000708025.1 Charadrius vociferus | reverse complement strand
AGAGCGGAGCTTTGGGTGGTCAGCAAAGCCACAGCTGGGCTGCAGAGGCAGAACAAACTGCGAGTGTAAATACATGGACTCGGTCTTCACACAGGAGTGAGTTCCAGAGTTCAGGATGGTGGTTACCTCGTAGAAAAGTGCTTGTCACCATGGTGACTGAGCAATGCTGCATCTTCCTGGGAGTGGAGAACACCAGTCCCGGGGATCTGCGGTGTGAGACCAGTGGGTTAAATGCAGCTGTCTTTACCTTTTGAAGCCAGGGGTCACAGTCTTTGTTATGATTGTATCTATGACCATGAAGCGAATTGACTGGAATCAGCCTGGTGCCCACCCCATGGCTGTATGAAGGAAACCATGAGCGTGCACTGGTGTCCATTGCAGGCTCTTCCAAAAAGAGCCTTGCAAAAAACAAAGGCGGCAGCAGGGAGTGTGACAGGGCCTGAGGGGCATCTATCCATCTCCAGGTATACCAAGAGTTTTCCTGGTATTTTGTTTGGGGTTTTTTTATTTGCTTTGG
The DNA here is from genome assembly GCF_000708025.1 of Charadrius vociferus. Taxonomy (NCBI): domain Eukaryota; kingdom Metazoa; phylum Chordata; class Aves; order Charadriiformes; family Charadriidae; genus Charadrius; species Charadrius vociferus. The sequence goes on along the minus strand of NW_009647236.1, from coordinate 3,973,822 downwards.
GTTTTACCAGCAGCATACCTTAATCTGATAAAAGTTACTACTGCTCTGTACAAACTTTGGTCCTCTTCAGGAAGTCCTAAGTATTTATCCCAGAACCCTGGAAAAAAACTCTCTAAAACCCCTAATCATTGATGGCTTCCAAGAAGGGTGACAGCAAACCTCCCTGATCCACTAGCAAATTCCTCTATTACTGCATGTCTAGCTAAGAAGAGCGTAGCTCTAGACATGGTCTAAGAGACTCATTCACTGGTTCTCATACCAGGGAACTCAAAGGCTCTGAACCAGGGAGTGGGGGAAAAAAAAAAAAAAAAAAAAAAAAAAAAAAGAAAAAAACTCGGTGGATTCTTCCTTATCCAGGTCTCCTTAGGGTCATCACGAATGACGCTTGGCTGATGGAAGTAGTGGCAGGTTCCTGAGGTGTTTTGAGAGGATTTTGTTGAAGATGGAAGGGGCTTTGAGTCCAAGAACTGCTTGCACCGCAGAAGAAAATGCCCATGAGGGAGGTGAAAACACCACTTGTGGATGAGCTACCCAAAGTATTTTCAGGTGGGTAAGTCAGCGCTGTACTGTGAGTACTTGAGCATGCACCAGATAAGCTGGTATATCTGTGCTTATCCATGCAGAGATGTGAGCCCTCGAAGGAAATTAGCTGTATTAGCATAGCATGACATTGAGGTTAATCTCCCCCATTTCTGAGAGGAATTGGTTGGGTCTCGAAGCACATGTGGCTATATTGTTTCCAGCTCTGGAGTTATTTGGGGCACAACTACCCATGACCAACTCCAGGCAAAGTAGGCAGTAGCTACAAGGTACTGAAATATCTCCAACCCTGCTGTCAGCTCTGCCGAAGCCAGACTGGCAACATCACTCAGGAAAGGCCGAGTTGTGTAAAACAACATTTAAGGCTGAGCGTACTGGCCTCTCAGAAACGTCTTTGTGGCCTCTGTTCTCTGCCTTCTGGAGTCTTGAGGGATCCCCACTCCAGTTCCTTTTTGCCTGCTTTCCCTTCCCAATCCTTTTTCTTGCTCTTTCCTCTTCTTGCATAGGAGTAGTCCAACTGAAATCCCCACATCAAAACTGAATTTACCTACGCTCCTGAGAATCTACCAGCCACCTCAGGCACTGCCTTGTGGGGTCTCTGCTTGGTGTAGACACATCCTTTGAGCCCCCCCACCTCAGATATGTTTGCCATAGCTAAACCTGGCAGAAAGTCCCCCACCCTGTCACCCCTCCTCCCTTTGCAGGACACTGTGGGAATGGCAGCAGCGGCAGAATTACCTGGCTGCTTTTCAGAAGAACATATCCCAGAGCAAAGTAAGGCAGTGGCCTCAACCACTGAGTGTAATTAAACACAAGCATCATTTTTGTGTAGCCTGTGCCGTGGCAACCGCAGCAGTTATTCTCATTCAGCTGGAAGGTTTAGAAGGGAGGGCCGTGGTATTTCACAAAAGATCCTCCTTGCAGGCAGTGCCTTAAACCATTTCATTGAATGAAATACACTCATGGAACGAAGAGTGCCGGAGGGGGGAGACGGGGGTGGGAGAAAAACACACTTGATAGAACCACACCATTTCTGGCCGTGGTTCAGTAACAGATCTTGGGTCAGCACCTGATATACTATGAGGGTGAAAAAGGCTTTTTTTATACAGTGTTTTGGCACCCTGATAGCATCTCTGTTTTTTCTCTTTCTTGAGTTCCCCGGAGAGGCGATATATTGTCTTCCCTCTAGTTAAAGGGAGAGGGGGCTATTTGCATAGGCAGGTCACTCTCTTTCTGTTGAAGGTGAAATGAAAGGGCTGGCCAGCTAATTCATGCACACAGACAAGAGGATATAGCACTGTGCTGTCAGCCATTACAGGAACCAGCAGTAAGACAGGGTGAGGCAGCTCAGCACAGTGCACGCAGCACTTGCCAGAGCAAACCTTTGGGTCAGGGTAACAGCAAGGGTGATGCCAATAAAGAAAAGCCAGTCAGAAAGGAAGGGAAGAGCAGAATCAAAGACAAGGGGTCAGATTTTTTTGGCTGCTATATATGACCCTAAATTCTTCTGGCACCATGGTGGGGTGTGGCCACAGTATTTTTGTATCCTGGCTATTCTGGACTCTAATGCACTCAACATGCAACCAGGTGGTGACATTGCCAAGGGCAGAGTAGCAAGCACAATCTGGGACATGCCAAAGGGACTGTGAGATCCCTTGCCATCTAGGATGGGCTCTATTCATTATGCTGAGACAGACAGCCAGAACCTGGGTCATGATCTGCTGAAGGGACTAGCAGAATTGGAGAGCCTAGAGTTGGAGCTCTTGCAATTCAGGCTTGGACTTCTTCAGACCTTAAGGGTTGGATACTGCTGCCAATGAATGCAAGGGAGATTCGGCAATCACCCTCAGGTAGTGCAAGAGAATAATATCACCTGAGTCTTACCTAGTGCTTTTCATCAAGACATCTCATGTCTGTGTCATGACTGCTTGTTTTTTGTATCTTGTGGTGAAATGTGGAGAAGGTGAGGGAAGTTGTCCAAAATTGCCTGGTAAAGTGATGGTAAAGCACATAGGAAACCTGCTGCCTCACACTGCCAAACTGAATTCCCTTGTCACACACAAGGGAATAAAACATAAGGCTGCTGTCTTCCTCTCAGTCTTTCTGAGATAAAGCAGAAAGCTCTCTCTGAGGTTGTGGATACTGAGGTCTCCGGTGCCAGGACAGCAGATGCCTGCGCTGTGTGGGTCCCATGCCCTATGAGGATCATTGTCCAGACAGCATATCTCACTCTGCAACTGGTCTGAAGTATTTGTTCCTCACGTGGGATGGCAAATGGTGGGGAGGTAACTAGATTGATCTCCCTTGTAGGCCTTTGCCTGGGACTTGGTACATAAGTTCCAGATGGTACAAAGCCCCTGCTGCTTCGATCTGCACAAAAAATTGTGTATTCCTCAACCTATTTCACAACATATTTGGCTCGCTCTCGGTTGGTTGCTATTTGTACGAATTAAGCTGAGCTGCCAGGAACGTTTGCAAACAGTGAAAAGCAAAGTGGGATGCACAAAGCAAGTCAAAATAGGTCTCAAATCTGGAAAAATGCCTGCAGGTGCTTATAACATTTGACTTACTCTAGCCCATATATTACACACCCACACACTCATTCATCCAGCTTTCTCTTGCCCTCACGCCCACACAAGCTCACCCTTCACAGGTTCATTCACCTTCTCTTCTCCCTCCCCACTTTCTCTTCCAAATACAGTCATTCCCACATACAAATCTACCACATACACACTCTTTGTTTCCCGTATACAAACACACACACATTTATGAGTGCTTAGTGCAGTGCCTGTAGGTGGTATATATACATTCGTACGGCAGACGATGCTGTAATCTTATACCTATGCTGTGAAAAAGCCTTTGGGATTAGTGAGCTGAGAGCTCTGATTGCTCTCACTTTCACGTAAAATACCACCGATCCAGTTTGTGAGGCTGGCTGTTTCTATCCTTCCCTGCCTCAGCCTGAACTCTGCCATCGTTTACCGCAGAACCTCCCTTTCTGCTTGTCTTCCCATTGTGCCCCTTCACTCTTTCTCCCTATGCTTTTCCTTTCTGACATTGCTGCCCAAGACCACAGCCTTTCAGAGAGCTTGCCCATCCCTGTCTCTCTCCATGACCTAATGCTGGCCCTCATTATCTCACCGGGAGAGTGAGCAGGGATGAACAATGAGCCTGCCATGCAGTGGCGGGGCATGGGGTAGGAAATCCTGCAAGGTGTGATGAGATCAGAGGCAGAGACGGTAAGCGGTAGGATGAACTATGCTGCCATCCAAGCAGCGCTGAGTCCGCCTGGCATCAAGCCTGCCTCTAATGGAATGTGACCCACCGCTGGGAATGAGCTCATCTGTAATCCACTTAATTGAGTTTTATGAGCAGGGCTCTCACATCGGGGAGCCAGCCTGCCTTCTTCCTAGCACTCGCCCTCCTTTACTTGCCGCCTGGGGAAGAGAAGGGGAGTGGGGGGTGCATGCACTGCTCCACCGTGCTGTTGTTGATCATCTGGTTTCTGATTTTCTGCCTGCCCTGGAAAATGTGCAGGGAGCTGGACAGATGTGCTGTTTGAGACCTACTGCCTCATGGTCTCTGTTGCTTGCTTTTGCAAGCTCAAATTTCCATGTAAATATTGGTGATATTGTCAGGACTGCAGACCCTTAGGTTCTCCCAGCTTTGTGGTCTCTATGGCAGTGCTGGGTACTCAGAGGAAAGGCTTTAGTGGGCCATACAGATCTCATGTACGCATGAACCATCTTACCTGGGCATCCAAGTGGGATGAGAACAGAAGCATTCTGATCTCACTCCTGCTTTCAGTATGCAGTGATCTAAGTGGTGGTGCTGTCAGGATGCTATAAGAGCTTTTGTTTACAGTGTAATGTCTTGCCATCTTTAACATCTGCATCATCATTTGTTTGTACTATGTGAATTGGTCACATAAGGGCCCACAAACAGAGAAATCTGTCTGCCGTCTGCCAAGGGATTTGCAGACTTGACTCTGCTTGGTGAAAGATACAGCCTTTTCTCTTGGTGAAGCAGAACAGGGGAAGAAAGAGAAAGTGAGAGAGGGAGGCTTCTCCCCAAGGGACTGTTTCCTTGGAAAGGGCTAGTAGAGACCCTCTGGCATGTGTAATTTTGGATGTATTCTCTCCAGTGCTGGCATAAATGCCTATATTTGAAATAAATGCTGGGTACAACTCCTGCTGCTTTTCTATCACTTCTGGTCTACCTTGTAGGAGGAAGCTTTGACATGGTTTCAGATCTGATGTTGCGTACATATCGCAGAGCAGTAGCTCAGCAGTTCCAGAAATCCATAGCTTTAAGGAAAGGTCATGGCATATGGAAGGGAAAGTGTCCTGACGCATTAACACAAAGACCGTAACACCTCTACTGGGAACAGCAATGCCACCACTGTACATTGGGTGATACTTCAGGTGTTTCTTAAAATCCCTGGACACTGGAATCATGAAAATACGTGATAATAAAAGGTTTCATTTTTGCAAATCTGTGCTTCTAGTTCTCCTATTTCTTCTAGTTCAACTTTACAGTTGCCGATGATGACAAAAAAATGGACCCAAAAAGCCAGAGAGGAAATAAAAAGAACCCATATTATACGGTGGGTTTTTTTTGAACGGCATGATTTTTAAGCCACACACAGAGGTGCGATGACTTGCCATTGACATCCCGACGCTGAGACACTATAATGACTTTTCAGGATGGTTCATTGCAGCTGTGCTACAGCTGAAGTGCCCGTTTTCTTCCCTTCTGCTTTCTGAAGTTTAGGGCTCCCTAAGTCAGCTGTTGCTTTTAAAGAGGAAGTCTTTTTGTCTCATAGGCACCTAGAAGGTGAATCCGGCTGGGTGCAATTCTCCTGTCTTTCTTTTTTTTTTCTGAGATGCTTGCAAACTGAGCATTGCAGGACTGCAGGGTTCTTCCAGTACCTAGCACCTCACCGTCACCTCTCCCCTTGGTCCCAGCTCCCATGTACACATATGTTTGAGGAAGGGCTTTAGAGCAATGACTCTACTACTCTACTACTAGCAATTTAACAGACAAATCTGTTGGAAATTGATGCTGAAAGACTGGTATTCAGTTGGACAAACTTAGACAGAGACTGTCTTGGAGCGAACGAGGACACTTTTTTTTTGTTTTCCCTTCGCACCATTTACTCTAAAATCCGAAAACAGTCATCCCAGCGTTATGTGAAGTCCGCAAATGGCCATGCAATCTGGATAGAGGTAACACTCTTCCAGTGAATCCAATGCTGGAAATATCTTCTCCCAACTTAAATACATTCTTCTGCCATGTCCTTTCACTGCGAAACTCCTGACATCATGTTTGATACTATTTTATCCCTTGAGTAGTAGTTAGCTTCAAAAATGGCAGGAGACCCTCAGCATTGCCTCCGGCTCTCTCTGTTTACAGGATCCACACACAACATATGGTACATGGAGAAAGGAAGAGCTGTTAAAAGGATGAAAGCTGTTCCAGTAAATGTGGTTGTTAGGAGCCAGTGGAGTATCTGTCATTGATGAGAGCAAAATATTTTAGGATATTTGTACTTTATAGCACAAATGTTTTTTAGAGAAGTTTTGTAAAAATGATTTTTTTTAAAAAAGTAAACTGTCCAGGCAATTGCTTCTGTCATATCTCAGAGCACTGAAAATGTCAAAGATTCTGCAAAGATCTGCACAGTGTTTCACTCCACTGCTGCTTCCAAGCCAAAGAGAAGCTTGTGTGTGTCTCTTCCTCCCTGTCCATAGCAGCTGGCCTAATAAAAGATACTGACCCTCTCGACAGCATTTGCCTTATGTTTAGATGTTCAGGCAGTAGTGGGAGCTATTTTGTTTATCCAGGCCAGGAAATCTTGAAGTAGCCAAGTCTGAAATAATTACTGCTCTTTCCTCTTCCTTCTCCCACTAAATCTCTTTCTTCCATGGTGATTGCCCAGATTTGATGGTGGAGTTGAGCTAAAAGCAGGAGACAGAGCTCTGACAGGGGCTGTGCTATGCTGTGGAGGTCCGTACCGCATCAGCTATGGAAGGTCATGCATGTCTTCACTCTCAGTAATAAATACACAGCTTGGCTCTTCAGCCTAGCCCTCCCACACTGAGCTCTGCACATACATCTATAAAACACCCACTCACATGTATGTGTATAAACAAGCAAACAAATCACGCCACCTAAAAAACTAATTGAACAATTCCTCCTACAGCCTGGGAAGGAAAAGAAGAAAGGAGGATATTAGTTGTTTCTATTTCTGAAATATTGAAGCACTACTTAACTACTATTGTGACAGAAAGATAGATAACTAGGTTGATTAGATGGTAAGAAAAGAAAAGGGGAAGTGTGGAAGAGAGAGAGAGCGGAAGAAGCTTTGTCACATGGCTCTGTCAGCTTGATTAGTGGCTTTCTCCTGAATCCTCAATGGAATGGCCTCTGTGGGTCAATCTCATTAGAGATAAAAATGGAAGAGCTGCAGGAGTCCACACTGAGCTTTACCTAGAAAGCCTGATGGCAGGGCCTCTGCTCAGGCTTGGAGGAACAACAGCAAGGTCAGGAAGAGACTGAGGTGGACATGCCAGTGACAGCGGCACCACTGACCATGCGACCTGTGGAAACCCATTTGTTCAGCA
>NW_009647236.1:3966429-3966645 GCF_000708025.1 Charadrius vociferus | reverse complement strand
ACACAAAATAACAGGTTTGTTCCTAGTGACAAACCAGTAGCCAAGACACCATGACAAGTAGATGCTAAGCAGACAATCTTCCAAGTGAGCTGACTAGCCCACAGGTGACATTTCCCTGCAGGTCCTCAGAGACTTGCTGAAGTGCATCAAAGGTGATTCCAAGAAATAAATCCATCTCACAGCTAGCAAGTAGGGCTTTAAGGTCAGCGTCCTCAT
>NW_009647236.1:3965463-3966382 GCF_000708025.1 Charadrius vociferus | reverse complement strand
CAGGAATGACATCTAAAAAGCACTCAGAATGATCAGGATCCCTAACGTCAGGTTATTTGATGTCAAGGAGAAATTGTCAGGGAGAAGGAAAAAAGTCTGGAGCTGCTGAGGGCAGCTGAACTAGTCTCCAAGTCTGTTTTCGAGAGAATATTTTCCATGCAGCAGATGACCAGGTGGCTATCGGGTATCTCAGGAAAGGGGTCAGGAAGCCTCTGTGGTGTATTATTAGGCTGGCAGTTGCTACATAGAACTGCGCTGGGTTTCTTACTGTAGAAAGGGGCTTAATGATCCTTTCCTACCTTGGGGGGAGAGTGAGATTGGGTCCTGCTTGTGAAATGGTGTCTTGTCCTCTAATGCAACACAGTGTGCCAGTGCCGTGAATGGCCTTGCAGATGGGATTGTGGACACTCGGCATCCAAGGGGCAAGAGGGGAAGGGGCATATGAGGGTATGTGGTGTGTGTGGGAAGTTTGCAGTGCATCTGCTCCTACTTTATCAATTCTGTGGATAGAAAGAGGCTGACATTAACACTCACTGTATGGATTTTGCAAGGTCTGTGGTGATAGGTGTTTCCTGCAGTAGATTAGAGTCAATTTCTGTCTTGTCAAAAGTGGTTAGAAGTAGTCTAGTTTTGTCACGTGCTTGGCTCTAGGTATTTGTGTGGTAGCCGAAGGCTGGGCCGGCAGTGTCAGGAAACCACTGCTTCAGACTTCACCAGGATTATAGCCTAACAAGGGCCAGAATACTGCTGGGCACGGAAGTTTCCCATGACCTGTTCAGTGCTGCTGACAATGCACCAGTGCTATCCACAGGTGTCGTAGCCAGGGGTACCACACTTCCACCCTCATACCCTCTGAGAGCAGTTCTTCAAGCTCCAGGCTTTCACGCTTCTAAAATGGGATCTGGTGTCTCTCCTATTC
>NW_009647236.1:3957081-3965392 GCF_000708025.1 Charadrius vociferus | reverse complement strand
ACTGATACGGGTAACCAGACAGCGTTCTCAAAGCAAGGTATCGTTAATCAGAGCAGTATCAGATGCCATAAAAGGAAAACCTTTTTTTTAGTTCCTTCTGGTAGTATGACAGCTGCTTTTGCTTTTCCAGTCCCTCAGTGGATCAAATTTTTGGGCTCCAAAAAGGTATTCCCTTTCCCATGTCTTGAAGGAGGTGCTCTTAAAGCCATATTGATCCTTGCGCTCAAATTCTTAGGCAAAATCCCACTTACAACTGAAAACTAGCATTTTCCCAGGGACTGTAACAAGGTACTGCCTGTTAGTGACCCTAGTTGTGTTTAGCCAAGGGTGCTTATTTAGATCTAAGACAATATCTTTGAAGCTGGTTTCCTGACTTTTTTTTTTAAATAACTTTTTCCTCTGCAGTTTTTCTATGAAGCCTCCTCTGTGGAGTTAGTAAAAATCCTTGTAGCCCAACATGGCCCTGCAAAAGCTTCCCCTTTAGCTGGTCTGTAACATCACTGATCAACTCCAGGCCCTTTTCATTTTGATATTTGTTTCTGTTATGAAGTAATTTGGGCACTTGAAATCAGAGTGAGGACATGAAACCCACTTTTGCAGAGGTCCCCCCAAAGCTATCAGCTAACTACCCTGGCTCTGAATCAATGATGTGCAAAAGAGCGCTGTGTTGCATCCTCTAATTCTTACTGTTACCACTCTACATTGTGTAAAGAAGCTCGCAGAGGCAGACACTCATCTAATATTCCCATTAGAACAATCCTGCTAATACAAGTGATTTAAGCATAGACTTTTGTTGTAGAAATAATAGCTTAAGTGGAGGTGGAACCTCCTCTATACATCTTCCTTTTTTTCTTTTGAAATCTCAGGGCCTACAGCATATTATATGTCACAAGAAATATCGGTGTAACTGTATATTGTAATTTGCTTGCAGCACGTATCATGGAACTTATCAATGAAATGTTTGACAATGATAGCAATAGAAATAATCTGGTTTTATGATCTAGCAGACATTTTTTTATCAAGCTGTTTAAGTCTCTTATTATTTATTGGTGGTGTAATATCATAACAAGAAGCACTGTGTAACTAATACTGCATCCAAAGTGAAAACGTTGCTTATAATATCTTCTCCATTTAAAAAAAAAAAAGTCTTGCCAGAAAAGGCCTCTTTACCTGAGCACACAGGCATTTGTGTGACCAAGGACTTCCCTCTGCATCCTCACATCTCTGCAAGCATTTGTGTAGTTGTGAGTGATGGAGTCTACAAATGAAAATGTCAGGCAGAAAGTGTTTATGCAATTTTGAAAATAATGTAGATACTGTAGTTGAATCAGAGAGAGATAAGATTACACTGTGTGTGTCTGTTTGTGTGTCTGTGTGTATGAAAGAAAGTGAACGAGAGGGAGATTACATTGTGTTAAAAAAAGGAATGACAGTATGTATTAGAGAGAGATAAAATTGTATTTTCAGGGTGGCTGTGTTAGAAAGATTTCATTGTGCAGGTGTGTGTGTGTAGCTGTGCTGATGCTAAAAAGCAGATTTGTTTGTGTGTGTTCAGAGGGTGAGATTACGGTGTATGTGCATTTTAGGGATGCAATGTGTATGCATGTGTACATGTACATATGAACGAAAGAGCTTACACTGTGTATGTTGAAGAGAAGGTCATACTGTGTGTCCTTGGAGAAAGATAAAGTCACGATGTATGTCTATTTCACAAAATGAAAATGTAAATATAAAAATAGCACAGCGTGTATGTTTATATATATGCATGTGTCTGTATATGTTGTAGATAATTTGTAAACTCTGTTTCAGTTTTATTTACAAAAGAAACCACTATCAGTATCTTAGAAACATTTTTCCAAAATTCTGGAATTTCCTAGAGCTTCTTTATACTTTTTCACTTGAAGCACTTAGGCTTTCAAAAATTGATATTAAAATATTTGTTGAAGATGCAAAACTATATCTAGGGAAATATGACTTATAAAATTTCCCCCCTGAAAAAAAAGAGTCAATTGGAATAAGTGTTCATTTCATTGGTGAACAGCACTTGGAGCAAACAGGAAAATCAAAAACTATCAGAACTTGTATTTTGCCCAAAGCATATTTTAATGACACTTGTTGGGTACTTCATGATAAATTCATTCAAAACAGCAAGTTACCAGAAAAACATCCTTCCCTCCAGGAAACATGAACGTTTACTGGTGATTCAGAAGCTGGAAGTTGTGATATAAAAGTATATTTTTTAAAAGAATGCATTATATCCTTTTCCACGGGTAATTTGTGAATCTGAATTGCCTGCTAAAAATAGTCACCTGAATGGTGTTTTTATCTGTGTTGAGAAAAGGTAACATTTTGGGTATCTTAGAGAAAAAGTATAACTGAGCCATATGATGGAGAATTAAGATACTCCTTTTTATGTGTTGAAAAAAGAAAATAAGACTTCTGCTGTCTTCTCCCTGACTTGGACCTCCCCTGCATCTTAACAGCAGTCCCTCTACTTCCCTATATCTTACCCATATTTAGCTCTCAGGACCAGGCACCCCTTCCAGGGACAAGGCTGAGGGACAAGGGACAAGGGCTTCCAGGGACAAGGGCTGAGTCTGCAGGGCAGCGTGGCACTGGGTCAAACAAAACAGAGGCCACTTTCCATGACCTTCACTTTAGGCACTCTAGCTGTTGTCACCTTACCCAGGAACAAAGTTGAAGTGGACCACTGGAAACTGCTTAAAACGTTTTAATCTGATCGTGGCTTCATCAGTTAGGTGATTTAGGCCACTTAGGTTCCTGTGGTTTCATATTGCTGCGTACATGTGAGAGGTGGTCTCCCTGTCCTCTCCTGCTTACAGTCCCTGAAGTGACTGGATACTCCAAATCACCTCATGCAATAAGCAGTGGAGAGCTGGATGGTCAGGACTTGCTTCTGCTAATCTGAACGCAGCATCTGCACGTAGGCTGGTGCTCTCCACAACCATGATTCATATGTCCGTCGCTTCCATGTCATGGCAACCTTAGGAAAAGCTGTCCAACTGCCAGGACTGTAACCACACAGGTTTGGAGAGAAGCGCTTGGCATCCTCCTTCACACCTGCTTCTAGCAAGGGGAAGAAAATCTGCCTCAAAGTGGGTAGAGACTTCTCAGTCCTGCGAGGCATGTGCAAGGGACAGGGAGAATTTGGTAGGGGGCACAAAGGGATACTCTTGTTTAGCCAGCACTGGTTCTTCTCTACCTGGGATGGAGTCCAAGCAGCCTTTTACTGTTAAAAGCCATAAATCATTAATTCTGTGGGTATTGAGGCAGAGTGAACTCCTTTAGTATTAATGGGGATCCCTCGGTGTCATTCGATAAGGCCCTCATTGCGATTCAGCAATAGTTAACTCCTGTCTGTAAGTTTGCCTTTTTGGCTTACAGCCATCTCACCTCTGGCTGCAAGCTTGACGACAGGCTCGAGGCGTGAAGAAGGGTGCAACTCTGTGAATGCTGAAGGGAAGAAAGGAAAGACAGAGCTCTTTCATCTGTTTCAGCATTAGCCCAAATGCATGCCATACCGCTAGCCATGCAGGATAGCCATTAAACATCTGTGCCACTTTGTGCTATCATATGATGAAACCTTCCCTGTCTCCTGTGCTTAAGTAAGATGATAGGCAGACATTTACTCAAACAGTTAATCTTCTCTATGCTCATTCCCCAAGATAGCTAGTGTGCCTAATTCTGGACCACGCTGGTTTCACAGCTAGTGGAATCTGGCTCTGCTATGCTTTGACAACAGCTGTACACCTTGTCTTGGTGGCCATGTCTCTCTGCACAGGAACACTCAATAAATCCTCCCCGTTGTACACACTCATGCACTTTGTAGCAGGTGCATCTGCTGGTTCTCTTGTGTGCTCTTGCGTTTACGTGCACTGCCAGGCTTGCCAACCCTCAGCAACTTCTTGTGATTCTCCTTATATTTGCTACTTTTCTGCAAAGCCAGAGCTCCTAGAAGATGCTGGCTGTCATTTAAAAAAGAATGCAAATTTGTAGCTTCTCTGCCTGGGGAGAAAGCTTGTAAATGTAGCGGTATAATGAATCAAAAGGAACAAAATGAAAAGAAAAACTTTTTCTTGTTTAATTGCTCGATTAAGTTAATGATTGGGGTGGGGTGGGTGCACAAGTCAGGTTTTTTACTATCCAGTGTTGATTTAGATACACCTTTGTATACACATGTGTCTTCTCAGCTGCATATATAAAAATACACATGCTTTTGGGTGTAGATATGCATGTGTACACCCACACCTGCCAACTGCACATATCCCCTTCTCACAGAAACCTTCACTCCCACTCTGTCTTTCTTCCACACGTTTCCCTTTCTGCAGCTTCTGTCCACCACCTTTCTCTGAGTTATGGAATCTCCGCTGTTACTTGTACCGAGTAACCTTCTCTCCTGCTCTCCCTCCCTCCTCTCCTTCACTCCAGGAAAGCTCTTTCTGATTCTCTTTTCAGTGATGTCTGGCATTCTTACCTCTGTAGACAGAGAATGGCAGGAAGACAGTGACGTGAGCAGACAGAATAACTGGGGAATAAAAAGGAGTTGGTTGAGAATCTGTAATTAGAAGCCCAATTTCCATTTCCTTCTCAGGCACTTTTAAAATCCCTTTCAGGGTTTTCTTGACTGTCTCAAAATTGAATGTCATTGAGATTTTTTTCTTCTTTTCTTTTTTTTTTTTTTTTGCATCCTCTTGTTTCCTTGGCAACAAGTTGGTGATGCAGGAGCTAGAAATGTGCTGTGTCTCCGTGGAGATGTTGGCGTGGGTGTGCCATGGTGACATCCACGATGGACGCACAGCTCTTCCAACCCTACCCCACCCCTTGCAATAAGCACAATAGGCCCAACCTCGGAGGTGACGCTTTTATTTTTAACTTCATAGGTGTTAATCTGCTCTCTTTTCATTGCACATACACCATGACGATGGGTCGTAAGATCCAGACGCCTCATTAGTTACATCAGCACAAATTGACTGATTTGAGGAGGGCTTTTAGGGCCAAATCTTCAGGTTTGAATTGAGGAACTTCTTAACTTAGAGGAAAGTATGCTCCTATCTTGGAGGAGCACTCATTGCAATGACTGAAGACTTTCCCCTTCTCTTAGAGCATAAAGAGTTACCAGTCATTAATGAATAAGACTGTGAATCAGATCCCCTATGTTTCATTTTATTCTAAATGAAGTCGTTTCTCTCTTTCATACCTCAAGGGCTGCTCATTTGGAACGCAAAGAAGCTGCTATTGCTCTTGGCCTGGGGCATGGGAGATTAAATTTTATTGAGATGTTTAGCTGGGAGGTTCCAAGACGACTTACTTGTATACTCCCCTAAGACAAAACTGTCTCCTCCAAAGAGACTGTTGCTCAGATTGCTTAGCCCTCGTTTGGGTCTGCCCAACAGCACGCAAGTAGCCTATAGAACTCTTAATAAAGCAATAGTAAGTTGTGAAGACATCTTAGACTTGGTCTCCCCAAATGCCTCAGTATAATGTGCTCTCTCACTCTTCTCCTGCACACTCAGTATCTTTACAATATTTGTTTTTATTGTGCACACAGCCTGTTCAACCTTGTTATTTTGTATTTTGCATTCATCAATGTTCTGGCTGCAAGCCGAGACCCAAACTCTCCTTTGACTTAGGTCTTGATACATACAATAGCAGACTAAGGGCTAGCCAAAGTGTCATCAAATATCCAGAGGTTCTACTGCTTTTTTGTTTTGTTTCCTAGGAGGCTTTATGACATCACACAGAAAATGTGATGTCAACAAGGAACCCTCTGGGTAGGCTCTTGAGAGGTTGCTAAGGATCTTCTTTCTGCCAAATTACTGTAACTTCATCCCAATGGGATTTGCAATAGGGCTCATCCATGCAGCAATAAAGCCAAGTATCGAATTCTTCTTGCCAGAAAGACCAATTAAAGGATTAAATGTGAAAAGCTGAAACCCATAACATCCATGGTGACAGGGTTTTCTTTTCTTTTTTAGACTGTAATCATCTTTGCAGCATATTGTTCTGGGATCAGCACCCTTAGGGATACATTAGTATGGCGATTGACGGAAAGAAGCTGGAGAGGGAAACCAAAGTGAACCCAGCCAAGGCGAGATAAGCTTCTCTTCCAGCCATGCTGGCAGATTTCTTTTGTCTTCTTTCCTACACTTCTTCAGCGATGGCAAGGTGCTTGTTGAAGTGGTGTTTTATTGTGTGAAGCCAGAGGAAACATGAGGAACAATCAGACACCAGAGGCACATTAAGAAGATGTGTCATTGACACATTATGTCAATGAGAAGGAGTGAATCCAGGTTCTGTTTTTAGGGACATTATGTTCCAAGGCAGGCATATAAATCTGGTTCAAATGCCTTGCTTGTTGGATCTGAATCCTGAGTTTATTCCCGACTGCCACTGAAATCCAGGTCAGATTTTTCCTTTTATTTGCACTTGTATTAACAGATGAAAGGAGCTGACACATCTGTCTAGCTCCAGCAGTATGCTCAGCATTGTATCTAATGTTGTCTAAAGGAGGTCTCCTGCCTGAAGGAACTAGCAGCCCATAGGTGTGATTTGACAAGATGCAGAACACCGTACAAGAGACACTTCTACTAACTTTGACAGGGAAAAAGGCTGCATGTTTACTGGAAGTGACACAGCAGTGGCCCCAGCTTAAAACCTATTACGTGATGAGCTACCTGGAATCAACAGTAAAGGTAGGGGAAGCTGGTTTTGGAAGACTCGGTAGAGGGAATGTCTCTAAAATCATGTGACTAAAACTAAATAGAGAGGAAAATGAGCTCAAAAATTTAGGCAAACTATTCTATGGGATTTTTTTTATTTTTTTTTTTTCTAGATGCACTAACAGAAAGTATCTGCTCTCTGCAGAAAATTCTAATTAAAACATTGCAGTGTTTATGTTTCCAGCCCAAGAATTGCTACTGATTTTGCAGAGAGAATCAAAATTTTCCCTAAAAATAAAACCTCTTCTTCCTCCCCCTCTTCCCCATCTCCCGCCTCTGGAGCTGTGGGAATGAACCCTACACTTATCAGGAACACTGCAAGGATGATCCTGCCACCTCAGGTTCTTCTCCATTTTGGGAAGTCACAGGGAAATCCCAGAGCAGCTTTCCTCATACCCAACAGCAATAGCTTTCCCCGTGTCATTTGAAAAGCAGGTACAACATGAAATGAAGTTCAATCCAGATTCTTCTGGCACCCTCTTCTGCTGCCTAACTTCTTGCATTTGTTAGCACTGCTTCACACTAGGTGCTGTATGCACAGAATACATGAGAGACCTCACCCTGCCTCTTGCCCCCAGAAGGTTAGAAAAGCATGCACCAAGTATGCGATTGCTTTTGATTTCTCTTCCCTTCCCCTCCTTCCCCTGACTGAGATTCAGCAGCTTCTGCAAAATGACAAGTTCCTGTCAGCTGTCAGGGCACTGTAATAAACCTTTATCTCGTCTCCACAGCCCTGAATGACAGGGCTGGCAATAGGTGCACTGCAGTCGGGCAGCCATTTCTGCCATATGCTCTTTCAACCTCACTGCATGCTAACACAGCAATCTGTAGCCTGGCAGATTTGCTGTTTTTCCTTGCAAGACCTACAAAAGGAGGCAACCCTGGTGCCTATCTCTTCTGATTGCAATATCTTACTATGCTGGGTTATAAGATTATTTCTTTCGCCACCTTCATCTAGTGTTGGGTGAGAGTCAGAGCCAGAATACCGGTCCAATGCTAGAGAATGAAAATCCTGCTAATTCTCTTAAATTAGAATTGGCTGTGAAAATGGCCTTGGGGCACGCATTATAAATTGAGTTGAAACCATGCACCATGCAGTTGGAGGGAAAAACCCCTATCTTCCTTTAGTGAGAAAAGACATTACATATTCGCACTTCAGGCACGCACACCATTGCCAACAAATCCTTCTTATTCCACAGGGCTAATTTCAAAATAGCATTTATATGGCATAGTTTACTGGGGAGGGCACTGATGAATCAGTTAGTTGCCCTTTATAATAAACCTTGCACAGCTGCTTCCTAGGCTGCTCTTTTCTACTGCCTTGTCTTCCAGTCATCTCTGTGCCAATGCTCCTTATTCAAAGGGCACCTGTTGACTAACCACGCAGCAAAGTTACTGAGCGGGGACAATAAATAAGGTGAAGCACAAATACACAGTACAGTTCGAGCCACTATTTTTCTATGGTCTTGCTGTAGGGACATGGAGATTCTGCTGAATGACTGTGCTGATGCTTGAATGAGGAATGATAAGCCTGTAATTTACTTGGATGGCTGTGCGACTGCTTCCTGCTG
>NW_009647236.1:3945599-3957028 GCF_000708025.1 Charadrius vociferus | reverse complement strand
TGAGTAGGAAAGCCTAGAAGAGTGTTGTTAGCCCTAACACTGCTGCAGCTCAAAGCAGTTCTTTGGCACCACAGGCATCACACACGTCATTGGCTAAATGAGCCCTACACCATAGCATTTGGTTAAATATTGCTGCCCAACAACAGTTGGGAAGTCCAGAAATTGCAGCAGAAACATGTTTGCAGCCAGCTGCTATAGGAGTAGCTTCTGATGGGTCTGAAACGCTGTACTTAGAGGTTTGGAAACCTACCTCTGGAGCAAGTTATATTAAAAGTGCACTACATTAGCAGAGAAACCTACCCAATATGCTGGTGGTTCCAGTGGCTCAGAATGTTGGTCTGTCCCTGTCATGAGGAGACTTCAACTCACTGTCTTATCCCACCCATGTTCAACAAAGAAGCAGTGGCCACAAAGACAGTTCAGTCTCCAGGAGCTTCACCAATATCATCTCTGGGTAGAGGACAGAGAAAGATTCAAATTAGTGAAGGAGAGGCAGGGAAACTCAGGCATTACTCAGTCTGTTTGGCAGCTTGACGGTGACGATCCTTGAGTAGACTAAAGATCCATCTGGTCTACTCTCTTTATACAGGAGCCAAAATCATGGACGGAGAGCAGCAATAAAAGAAACAGCAAAGATGTTTCCCTCAGACACTCCTCCAGCCTCTAACAGTTTGCAGCTCTGATACTTTCTGAGGTAGAGTGTCTGACTCATCAGCAGACACTTAGTTCTGAGAGAGCCATGGCAAGTTCTGTTTCGTCCCTTATGGCTAGGTCAGAAGAAGTTATCAGAGGCTACAGCAGTCAGATGAGGGGACCATGTAGGTTCAGGGGGATGGCTGTGTCAGGGAGAGTTTACAGAAAGCATAGCAGAGAGGAAATTTTAAGAACATGGGGTAAATTTGTGGATACGGTGTGCCACAGTGTCATAGAATAAGAAAAAGAGTTTTGCATCATTTGACTTCAAAAGACTTGAATTTGAGACATTTCAAAAAGTCTCTTCATCACACACAGTAATGTTAATTACCTTAACCGTGGATATGTTCAACAGTGACTAATAATAAAGATGAACTATGATGTATTTCAAAGGGACTTAAATAAAGATAGGTGAGGAATTTTTTTTTCTCCTTTAGAAACGTGGTAATTGAGAAACTGAAGTAAATTTATCAAGGTCCCAAAGCATGTTAGGAGCAGTAAATATCTCACTGCAGTGAAAAACAGATATGGAACCGTTTGAAATTATAAAGAAAGGAACAAGTACTTTCTAAACACTGCAGCTTTAAAATAATAAGAACTCTAGGGCTGAGCCTTAGAAAAATAGATAATGCTGCTGCAAGGGCATTAAGTGTATATATATTGAGAAAGGGTTGTTGTTTGTTGCTCAGCTTTATACATCTCCCTGTTAAAAGAATTGTTTCCTAAGTTTATGAAAACGCCAGTTTGTTTCAGGAGGTGGTGTTAGTTTACTTTAAGCTTTACTTAAGAGCAACCGAACACTGGGACCAGAAGAAAGCAACAGAACGTATTAGGTCCCTGACTGGGTGATGGAGGAGAGAAAGAAATGTGCTCAAAGTCAAGCATAATATAAGTGGATCAGGTTCAATAGGATGTTGCAAAGAAATTTGAAAACCTGAAAGGAAGTGGATCTGCATCCAACTTTGAAAAAGACTTTTAAACTAGTGTTTACGAAGGCATCTTTTTGGCAGTCTAAGGAATCCTAGCTTTGATCCTTCTGTAGGCTTAACTACTAGGAAGAGGGAATAAGGGTCTTAGAAGGACAGAATTCACAGCAGATCCAATAATTTACCACTGAATCAAAAAAAAAAGACATGAGATTATGATTAGAATGCTTGGATAGATTTTACAAAAACACAAGATTGCACTGGATATAATGAAATAATTCTAAATCTTCAGTAAAGTTATTAAGCTAGGGCAATTTTGCTTTTGTGGTTCAAAAAGCGGAGTGTGATTACACAGCAGAATTTCTGTTCCACTTAAAAACATTGCAGGAGAGGGCAGATAGATTTACCATCCCATATGCCTTTTAATAATGTCTTTGTAAAAACTGTTGTGAAACTTTCAGGATTAGGTGAAATGACATGTCCAGCACAAACAACTTTGATATGTAGATGATTGCTACAAGACAGTCAGAAAGTCTTGTACAGTAGAAAGTTGGAGGAAGTGACAATAAGATAGGATTTAAGATTAGTTTTAAGATCAATGAAGGTAAACAAATGCTTCCTAAATTTTTTGTGTGCAGAGGAATAGGGCTCTACTCTAATGCTGAGCATGACTTAAGTTTTCAAAGTACAAAACGACCCTCTAATTTTCCTGGGATGTGACACCGGTGTACTTACACAGAAAGCACCCGTAGATGTCCTGGGAAATAACGGGGCAAATTTCGGGCCAGTGAGGTTGGACTACGTGTGAAGAAGATCTAACAAGAGCCTGCAGGTGTTTGACGAGATAGTAAAAAGGCAGATGCAGCAAAGTCCTGTTTTCAGTGGGCTCAGTATGATCAAAATTAAGTCAGACACAGTAGCTCAACATCCCTTGGGAGACCATTTTTACTTCTTGGTTGACTAAACATACAAAGGAGGCAATATTCACCAAAGAGCTAAGAATTAATAACATCCACCGGCTTCCAAGCAACAATACTAAATGAGCACTGTGTTTCAGCAACTTTCCTCTCCCTGTTGGGCTCAGTTTTAGCCTATTAATTCCCAGTGGTTGTAGGAAATGCTGGAAGACCTTGAGGGCGTCACAGTGCCTCAAGCCATGGCTTGGTAACTAGTGAGCTTGATGCAAGAACGAAAATGACCATGCTGCTCTCTGTTCAATATTAGTGGCTAACAGCTAAGTAGGGGGGGTCTGGTATGTATTGTGTAATATGGAGATTACCTGGCACTGTCGGGTTGTTAGCTCTTTGTGCTTGGTGTTGCCTGAGGACTCAGTGTTTTGTTTTCTCTGATTTTTTATTTTTTTTTTTTAGCTTTTATTCTTAGGAAGGAAATTAATGACATTTAAAGTTTTAGGCAGAACTCAGGACTGTTCTTGAACAGAAGGGCCATGCCATTCTTATCTTTTTACTGTGACTAACTTTGAGAAAGCTGGACATGTATAGTTTGCTTTTCTAACATTACAAAGATGTATTTCCATTTTATAAAGTACCCAAGGAAATAGCATGCAAAAAGCTATGCTGAGAAAACACAGATCCCTGACTTGAAAAGATCTCTAAAATGAAGAAGCTCAGAATTACAGTTCCTGAAGCAGCTGAAATTGTATTCTCTTGTATCTATTCTTAACAATAGAACCTTTCAATATATGATCATACGATACAGATAAGATTGTCAAACTCTCCATCATTTTCTATGGAACATTGTTCATACTTGAGCTTAGCTTTCATAACAAACAGAGAATGAACTTCTTTTTCCTCCTCTCTGGCTGAATAAATTAGGGTAACAAGGAAGAATTACACTTCAAAATTATAGCGTACAATATTCAGATAAATTTTAACTTGACCCTGCTGAGATGAACACACATGAGAAGACCATCAAGATCAGCATACGTGTCTTCTCTGACGCAGGCGGTAAACAAATGCCTTTTTCCTCCTTTCTCCCTCAAGCTGAAGGAGACCTTTCCACATCCACTGAGCACTGCATCTCCTGTGCCATTACCTGAGTAGGCATAAAGCTCCCCGTGTGCTTGGCTGCGGGTCCTTGTCGCCTCCCTTGCTGCTTCCCGCTGTCTTCTCCAGGCTAAGAAACTCTCTCTGGCTTCTGCTTGTGTCAGGTTATGCCTCATCTACTCGATAGTGAGGACTGGCAGCTGTGAGTGGCAACTACACCAGGAGGATGGGACAAACTGGGTGAATTGTGCATGCAGGTTGTAGGGCAAAGAAAGTGATGCAGCAGGCATGAAACAGGACTGGTTTCTCTAGCATGTTGCAGTGCCAGGCATCCATGGTATATGCCATTTGTGTTGTATAATGCAGTTCTGTCAGGTAGTGAGGGGGGCTGTATAACAGCCTGGAGGGATTAGGCTTTCCCTCCCCAGAAAGCTTCTCTTTCTCCTTGCCACCAGAATCACTTGGGGAAGGAGCTAATCCCCCAGATTTACACAGTAAGAAAATTCATGGTTATGCTTGGAGCGGCTTTTCAACCTCCAGAAAAACATGCTCCAGAAACACAGCTCTGTACCCTGTGGAGCTGAGCTAAAACAGTGCCTTTTGCTGCAAAGCAATTTCCATGCACGGGGCAGCAGGTTTGGATTCCTGCCTGCACAGTCCTGGACTCTTAATAAAATTCCATCTGTGTTTCCTGCCCTCCAAGGTGAATTCCTTTGACTAACAGTGGGGTCTTGGAAAAGAAATAGTAATTGCTGTACCGGGCCGCTATTATGAAAGCTGGGCATAGCGTGGCTCTGGCCATGTAGGAGAGCTCTTTTTTTAACGCACACACCCACCAAAGCACAGCTCTGATGCTGCTGGAGTGAGGTGATGACAATCAGAGCTATAGGAATCTTAACTATGAATTTCCATTCTCCAGTATTGATGATTTTGTGGACCAAATAGAGCACTTTTTAGCTTGTAAGAGCGTTGCAGTCCCTCCCTGCAGTTCAGATACTGGATTGCATCATAATCACTATGGGTCTATCTCCCACTTCTAGCAGGATTCTACTTAAAGGGAACTGTAACAAGATTATGGCCATGGTGAGACCGAACTACAGACCTGTTGTCTGCCCAAGCCCTGTGCTCTGCATTTTGGATAGGGAAGCTTTTCCACTTTAATTGGATGCAGTGAGTCTTGTGTTGAGGATCCCACTGCAAGGGAACAACCTTCTCCCTATGCTATGCCTGCCTGACAGACTGAGGGATATGGACTTTCCTCTTTCCTCCCAATGTGTATCTTGTGGCTAATCTAAATGAAGCCGAGGCAAGGAGAGATGCTTTTTGGAGCCTTAAGGCAGGTGGATGTTTACTGTTTTCCTGCCCATTTAATTCCTGGTAGATCTTTGCTGTTTTAACTCCCCCATGTACAGCTCTGGATAAGGGAAAAGGTCCTGTCAGCTCACTCCACCACCTCACACTTCTCCAATACAAATATTCCTCCCGTGTCCATATTGTGGTTTAACCCCAGATGGCAACTAGGACCACGCAGCCACTCAGTCATTTCTCCCACCTCCTCAGTGGGATGGGGAGAAGAATTGGAAAAAATAAGGAAAACTTGTGGGTTGAGATAAAGACAGTTTAATAGGTAAAGTGAAAGCCACACATGCAAGCAAAGCAAAACAAGGAATAAATTTACTGCTTCCTATTGGCAGATGTGTTCAGTCATCTCCAGGAAAGCAGGGCTCCGCCACGCATACTTGGGAAAACAACATGCCATAACTCCAAATGTCCCCCCCTTCCTTCTTCTCCCCCCAGCTTTATATACTGAACATGACATTGCACGGCATGGAATCTTCCTTTGGTCAGTTGGGGTCAGCTGTCCCGGCTATGTCCCCTCCCAACCTTTTGTGCACTCCCAGCCTACTAGCTGGCAGGGTGGTGAGGAGCAGAAAAGTCTTTGACTGCTTAGCTACAACCAAAACCATCAGTGTGCCATCAACACCACTCCCATCCCAAATCCAAAACACAGCACCACACCAGCTGCCAGCAAGAAAGTCAACTCCATCCCAGCTGAAACCATGACAGTCCTTTAACCATCTCTGTGGTTTGTGGAGTCTGCTGCTGTGATCCTCATCAATGCATGGCCTGGTCACCATATGCCTGTGAGTGAAGCATGGCCATGGTTAGAAATTCTTAATCCTTTTTCTTGAAGGGCTGAAGGCTAGGGCAGATCTGATCTGTTGGGTGTTCTTCATCCCTGGAAACTTCATCCCATAGCTGACACTGCAGTGCCAAGCAAGAGCATAGGAAAGTCATCTTCAGCTTTTCTTTCCTCTCATCCATTTCCTGGGTCCAGGATACCCCTTGTACCTTCCCACATGCAGACTGTTTCAGCTCAGCTCAGCTGTTTTGCTGGAGAGAAGGAAGAACCCGATCAGCTGAGGAGACAGTAAGGAAGGAGGATGAACCTGTCCCTGTGCACCCACCTTCCCAGTGCTGGAGAAGCCAGGTCATCATCCCCACTCTGACTTGAATGAGGGGCATTGTGGGCAGGTGCAGAGCCGGGGCAGGAGGTCCAAAGAAGGCTCAGGAAATTGTGACTTACACCATAATACTGTCATGTCATTGTACTGGTATCACTGGGCAGTTCCCACATTCAGCACTGCAATGTTAGGGGAATGGCAGCATATACTGAAGAAGCCAGGAGGGGAGTGAAACAGCACTGAGATGGACTCTTCTTCTCCAAATCGTGCGCAAGTTAGTGTGCGCACCCTAGCATTTGTGTCCGCCCCAGTCTCATCACACTCCACAGCATAGAGGAGCGTAGACTTTCCCCATGTGGCACTGCAAGGTGGCCAGCCTGGATGCAACTTGCCATGGCAGTGCAGGGCTTGGAGTAAATGATGGAGCCAGCCTGAGAAGCAAGGTAAATTGGCCCATGCGGAGCTCCTGGTTACCACTGATTCTTGTTCAAAGCTTGCTTTGCTGAGCCTGTGCTACAGCGGAAGGGACCACTGCATATACCCAACAGCACATATTGAAGAGTCCCTGGAGGCTTCTTGGGTCATCCTGTCTCATATTTGGTTTGGTTTGTAAAGTATCACATTCCCCCATGGCAGACTATAACTGCACTGCGAACAATAGCTGATAGGCTGACTGCTTTCTGTGATGACATTTTTCTTTTTGACAGACAAGGAGATGAGATTTCATTTTATTGAAGAGTTAGTCTTCAGCACTAAGCTGTGCTGGGATGTAACTGTTGTGTTTGCATTTTTGATGATTCTGAAGCTCAACAATAATAAACATTGACCTGGAGGTTGTACAGACCATTCTTTTTGCATGTTAAAAATCTTTCTACCCTTCTTCCCACCCAGATATTCCAGTTTGTATAAACCACACATTTTACAGAAAACACATTTTTTCTAAGAATGATGAAAACAGGGAAATGATTGAGGCTATTTCTTATTATGTTTTCTGTTGCAAAGTCAGGTGTCTTCCGTGCTGTAAGCCCAGCTGTGCGGGCACGGGAAGAAAAATGGAAATCACAGGGAATAAATGCAGAGCACCTGTGCATATCTCTTTGACTAGCACGATGGCAACAGGTGCTAATGTCATGTGTGTTCAGTGTCATGGAAGATGAGCAACCAAACAGTCATTAAAGGCAGTGAATAAATTAGAGCATTCCTGGACTGGCGTATTCTGAAGCCTTCTCTGCAATAGTTAGTGGCATTGTGGCTTTTGAAAATCATGGGTTTAAAGCCACTTATTTCAGCCTGTGGCATACAGACAGTCTTAGGTCAAAATAAACTAGGCTCTCCTTTTCTATTATTAATAATTCAGGATTAACTGAAATCCAAGGTAAATTGACATAAGTGATCCTTATACTGAAAAATGGGTAGTCCTCCAAGGAGATTCATGACTATGTCTAAATCATTTAGAAAAGGAGTTTGGTCATAGTGTTGCACTGCACTGTTTTGTGTCATTAAGCCATAGATGATGGAAAGTGAGGCCAAAGGAGACCAGAGTTGCAAAGCTACCGAGGAAACTAAAAATGCAAGGAGGATCCTAAAAAATCTTTATAAAATTGGCTTTTTTCCCTTCGGCATGAAAGTTGGCTAACAAAAGGCGAGGCTACCACTATATGTGGAACATATGAATAAAGAGAAAACCCAGTCTATCTCCCAATGAAAGCAAATCACTCACTTCAGTGCTGTTTTTACTGAAGCTTTAAATATCCCTAGTAACGGGACTTTCACAGTACTTCTCTCAAAGAGACGCCTCTTCAGTTTAGCGTGCTTACCACTGGGACAACTCTTATAGGCAAACTATCTTCCTTCTTCTTGGTTTTATTTAACTTTGTCTGGCCAGGGAATCAGCCTGATTACAGTCACAAAAGCAGGTTGGAATTAGGTGGCTCTTCAAACCAAAACTGAATCTAAGCTGTTATTATTGAACCTAACCTAGCAACTTTTTCCTTGAACGGGTATGGACCTCCAGCTGCTGGGGTAACTTCAGGCACTGCTAAACCTTGCATCAGAACTGCACAGGGCAAAGCGCTGGGGTTTGTCTCTCAGTCCAGACACCCTATGTGGTAGCAACCACTGATATGTCTCATCACTTTGAAATGATCTGGACCCTTTTCAATAGAAGACATGGCTTTGAATTCCAGGAGTCATCTTAATAATTAGTTTAAATGAACCATACCCTCCTTCACAGCGAGGGAACATGCAGTATACGCCAAACAGTGGGTTAATGCATCACTCCAAATGATTCCTTTCCCTTCTTGAGGCTTATGGCTTTTGAAAATATCACACTTCTCCACCTCCTTAGCTGTCATTTAGTCAAGTCTCACAGATGAAGCTTTTAAAATCTGTGGTGATTGTTCACCCCCTCCTGCCAGCCCCTTTCCCCAGCCCCCCATTCATGTTATTCTTTGGAACTGCTCTTCCTTTTATTTGTATAGATGCAAAAGCCAAGGTCAAAGGGGCTTTTCAGGGCATGTCTACACTGCACGATGCGGTGTTATCCAGAAACTCTGAAGGAGTGCTGAATAAGCCAGTGTTGGCAGAGCAGTGAAGAGACAAAAGTGTCATTTGGATGAAAGCATCCTATCTTGACTTGGTGACTTCAAGAAATGGAGATTCACCTCCTCTCCTTCCCTTGAGTTTTGCTTCTCATGTTCATTAATACCCTGGCTGAAGTTTGTGCCTTTAATTCCCTCTCATTCCCTTCAGCCTTTTCATTGCTGTGGATTTGTCCTTTTTTCCTTCTGTGTTACCAGATAATTTATCTTAAGAGGTTGAAGTGATGACATAGCCAAAATGGCAGGGCAAGGGATGCTGGGATATGATTTTCAGAACCATATAATGGGCTAAAGAATGTAAATTCCAACTTTTAAATATACTTAAAGGGTCCAGATTTGAAAGAAAGGTGTGTTAAGAACTGACATGCCCTGAAAATTTGGGTCTCAGCTTATGGCTCTTCTACATAAGAAGATTAATTCAGAGGAAACTCAGATGTGACTTGCAGTGGACGGGCCACTCACCACTAACTCTACATGCATACTCTACACCTATTGAAGGTTTTTTTTTCTATGTGTCAAAAGTGGTTTGCAGTAAGCTGGAGCGTAGAGTACCCATGGGGCTGGGGATGAAGAGAGGTGGCTCTGCCTTTGGTGGGCAACTTCCCCGGCTGTGCGCAGAAGGGTAGCTGGACCCTAGCTGGCTGCACTAGTGCAGCCCTTCTGCTGCCAGCCTGCTCCCCCCCCCAAGGTGGGTGTCTGGGAAAGATGGGGGTTGGGAAGGCTTTCCTCGGCAGGGCTTCCTACAGCAGGGAGGTTCCCCAAAAAGGCCTTGTCAGTGGGAAGAAAACAAGCTTCTAAAACACTTCTGAAGCGTGATTCGTCTGACCTAGTTTAGGCTCCTGCTTTAGGATGATGTGACTCACACCCTCAAAGGTCCCATTTCTCTTCATTGTCACCAAAGGGGCTCCAGGGTGATGCTTTCAGATGGGGACATGCATGCATGGCCAGAAGAGTACCTATCTCCCGATGGCACCAGGAGCAGCCATGTGGGTTAGCAAGTGCCTACAAGCTCATGACACACTAACTTCATCATGGAGATGAGTCCCCAGCAACTACTGGCGCCGGGACAGAGGGTCTGGAGTCCCATAGACATATTCCAAAATGCCATTGCAGTGCTCCTCAGGGCCTTGGCATAGTGTTGCCAGCAGTGGTGTATGTCACAGACACCCCTTCCTCAAACTTGATGCCCATTGCTTTCTGCTGCTCCACTTCTTACCTGTCGTCTTTGATGGTTGTGTAGTTTGCCTTCTTTTTCTCTGCATGGATTTTCTGAATCTGATTTTTGCTATTTAATCCTTTGGTCTACTTCTGTCTCAGCTGGTGTTTGCAACTCTTCCCAGTTTAGTATCTTCTCTGAATGTCATTATCATATCATTAGTTCCCTTTTCTAGACTGTGAAACTAGGATTAACACTGATACCTGATTGACCCTAAAAGGCACTTCCCTTAAATTACATACAGATGTAGAAAGCTAGATAGATTTTCTTTGAAATGTTGTTTACTTTCCTTAAAAAAATATGGGGTACTGGGAACTGCAATGATGTCATAGCAACTGAATATGATTATGTAGGAGTCTGTGCTGAGGGGTATTCCAGAAACTGTATCTATATATGTATGCATTTATTTGTATAAGCACACAAGTGTGTGTGAATATTTGTGTTAATAATGTATCTAGTTATATCTAAAGAGCAAAGGCTTTAATAACAATCTCATACATTTTTTTTTTCTCTCTGGCGGGCAATTTTACCTTAAAAAAATTAAAATTAACTCCATGGTGTGGCAGAGAAGTTGATGTAGTGACATTAGTGCTAAAAAACCAGCATCTGACTGTGCCTCCCAGACACAGTAAATAAAATAAGCTAAATTTGAATTTTGGTAGATGAAATCCTAAAAATCCAGCAGTCTTTTTATATTTTTAACATGCTCAACCTTGTCATACTTTGGTTTAACTGTTGCCTGGAATCTTTTTTTTTTTTTTTTTTGTTTAACGACGACAGATATAGCTATCCTGCTCATATAGATTCTGAGAAAACAGGGTGTTATAACTTTCAAGACGTGTGCTTGGGGGTGTGTGTGCGCATTAATGTTCGCTCAGGCTCATGCATCGCCATGATCTTCTGTGCATGCAAACCCATACATTTTTGTTCCCACACGTGCGTGGGGGGGGTGGCTGCGTGTGTGAACATGCACATCTTCCCCATAACAGTGTACAGCAATTTGCAGGCAGAGATCAATAGCCGTAGAAATTACTTTGGTGCTGAAATTAATTGAGACCTATGCAGAAAGGAAAGGGATAATTTCTGTAGGTTTTGAAGCGATTCTGAAGAAAAAAAAATCAAAAAATAACCTATTGCGGGAGTATCATTTTGTGTGCCTATGGAAGGTCTGAGAGAACAAGGGAGAAAGTTGTCCCGTTCAGTGCTGCAGGACATCACCCCGCGGGGTTCGTGCCTGCCCATATGAAGAAGGCAGCCCATACATATATGTTTGCGAGTGTGCTGCTGAGGGGGAGGGGGATTTTTAACAGCCATTTTAACATATTTTCCGATTGCCGTTTAGCTCGCAGCTCCCACCTACGGTACGTCACCTGTGCGCAGCATATATACCGCCTGCCATGGCAGTACCCCCGCTCCCTCTTCCCCCCTCCGTGCCCACCCCACCCCGCGCTGTCTTCGGGCATAAATCCCACTGGTGGCCGTGGCCGGGCGCTGGGGGGCTCGGCTGGCCCGGGGGGGGGGGG
>NW_009647236.1:3937740-3945245 GCF_000708025.1 Charadrius vociferus | reverse complement strand
GGAGTGGAGAGGGGGGGGGGGAGAGATAAGAGAGAGAAGAGGAAAAGGAGAGAGGAGAAGGAAGGAAGAAGAAGGAAGGAAGGGGACAATACGATCATGCTGTGCTGTATGAGAAGAACAAAACAGGTAGAGCTGAAGATTTTTTTTTATATATATATTTCTTTCTGTTAAGAAATCTCCCAAGCTGCCGGGTGTCCGTGGGGTGCGTGTCAGCCGGAGTGTGTGAGGGGCTGGGGTAGGGGGGGAGGAAATCTCAGCTGCTTTCAGCGAACGTCTCTTGCAGTTCTTCAGCATCTTGCCACTGAAGGCTCTTTTCACACCCTGCAACATGACTGTTTTGCCTTTCCGGGGCTGGTGATGTGGGGAAGGGGGGGTGGCCTACGTCCACATTTGGGGAGTTATCAGAATGTCCCCTCTATTCTTCTTACTATTTTTTAATAGTGGGTAGATGTATTGCCTAGGATATTCTGTCTGTGGTTCTGAGGGTGTGGAGGAAGGTGTGGGGGGGTGGGGTGCGGCTGGCAGGAAACGTGATGAGATCTGGTCCTACCTTGGAGATAAAGGAAGCAATTCTTCATCTTATGGAAAAAAAAAAAAGAAAAAGAAAAAGAAAGGATGCCCAGTGAGCCTTGATCCCTGGTCAGAATGCTCTCTATTGCTACTGGCTCTGATGAATGGGAGCTGCTTTATGTGCATGTGCTGTGAGGTGGCTCGGAGGACAGGTGCGTTCAATTTTTTTGTGTTACAACAATCTGAGCAAGAACGAACCTGAAGCTTTTTTTTTTTTTTCCCAACCTGTGCTATAGTGAAAAATGCAATTAATTAATAACAAAAGCATTAGCCAGGGGAGGGGGAGAGTCACCCTCTTTGCAATACCCTTCATAGTACAACCAGTTAGACAACTGTGCACCAGCTGGTAAAGAGACAGAGGACCACGCCTCTGTTAGCTCCGAACTCGGGTGGCTGGGGTAGGGGGGGAGGAAATCTCAGCTGCTTTCAGCGAACGTCTCTTGCAGTTCTTCAGCATCTTGCCACTGAAGGCTCTTTTCACACCCTGCAACATGACTGTTTTGCCTTTCCGGGGCTGGTGATGTGGGGAAGGGGGGGTGGCCTACGTCCACATTTGGGGAGTTATCAGAATGTCCCCTCTATTCTTCTTACTATTTTTTAATAGTGGGTAGATGTATTGCCTAGGATATTCTGTCTGTGGTTCTGAGGGTGTGGAGGAAGGTGTGGGGGGGTGGGGTGCGGCTGGCAGGAAACGTGATGAGATCTGGTCCTACCTTGGAGATAAAGGAAGCAATTCTTCATCTTATGGAAAAAAAAAAAAAGAAAAACAAAAAGAAAAAGAAAGGATGCCCAGTGAGCCTTGATCCCTGGTCAGAATGCTCTCTATTGCTACTGGCTCTGATGAATGGGAGCTGCTTTATGTGCATGTGCTGTGAGGTGGCTCGGAGGACAGGTGCGTTCAATTTTTTTGTGTTACAACAATCTGAGCAAGAACGAACCTGAAGCTTTTTTTTTTTTTTCCCAACCTGTGCTATAGTGAAAAATGCAATTAATTAATAACAAAAGCATTAGCCAGGGGAGGGGGAGAGTCACCCTCTTTGCAATACCCTTCATAGTACAACCAGTTAGACAACTGTGCACCAGCTGGTAAAGAGACAGAGGACCACGCCTCTGTTAGCTCCGAACTCGGGTGGGATAAGAGAAGCTCACAGTGTGAACCTGTTGGAAACCAGTTCATTCTCCTTACTGGTACTACCTGGCTTTTCCTGTCAGGGAGTTGGGATGATAGGGAGGTTTGGGTGGAGGCTAGTTTTCAGTGCCAAATTTTTTATGTACAAAATGATAATGAAATTGAGAAAAAAGCTACTTTGGTCATTCCCTCCTCACCCTTCCCCCTTTTATTTCGTGTGAAAGCTCAAACCTGCTCCTGATGAAGAGAGCCTATTTTGGCTAAACCTTTTGGACTTCCTCGGGAGGATGCTGGATTTATGCAGTGGGAACTTTGAGGCAGGAACTGGCCCCAGATATTGTTGTAAGGCATTTTGGAAACTTCCCCAAATTACGGATTTGTAGGTAGCGACAAAGAGCTTTGGTCCATGTTCTGAGCGCAAAACTCAACTCAGTCTTAGGTACAGCATCATACTGGTTACTTTATATATAAATACATTTACATATCTCTTACAATATAGCCCTGCAGTATTCCAGAGCAATAGCCTAACACACTGATATGAGTAACTCCAGTTACTGTTGAACAGCACAGTGTTTAAAGAAAATCCAGGTTAAGGTGTGTTTCTGAATGGAGATGTGTGTGTGTGTGTTACCAAATGAAGGAGCAATTTTGTAGAATAATGGGGAGGGGCAGGTGAACAGGATAGAAAGAGACCCTGCGTCATCCTGTGTTTTTCCCCATGCAGGTTTTTCAAATGCATTGCAATTAATGATATGTTCACTAAAATCTGGGGGGAGGTGGTGATGGCTGGGGGGGACACGACATGACACGCGTTGCAGCCAGCCAGCAGAGCACGTTCAGCTGGCAAATACGGGATGAAAAGAGAAGAGGAGGAGAAGGCAGGCAGACAGGGAGGCAGCATGACAGAGCGGTGGGCGGAGGTGCACAGCAAATTTTAAAATAAAGTAGGTAGCTCTGGGATTCTTTGGAGTCAGAAGAGAGCTATTGGGGGAGGGGGATAATTTTGCCCATACCATCACAAGTTGGGCATTAAAGCTTCTGAATAATACACGGATGATATATCTGTTCTTTACATCTCTATAGGTTTACTCCTGCCGTTTTGTATTCTGATATATTTAGAATTGCATGGCAGGCAGGTATCTTGATCACACACAGTGCTCTCTTCCCACTCTATACATTAATCCACCGCATGGTACACACCCCTTTGCCGTGCATGTGCGGCACACATCTCCACTCTCCGGTCACTTGCGTCTGTACTACACATATATGCACAAGCACACATGCAGTCGTTCACACATGCTTTCTGATCCTTATGCAGCTGTACAACCTGAATGTGCCTGCCCGTGCATATTCGGTGGCTCTTCCTGGGCTCAGAGCCCAACTCCTGCTCCTACACCTGAATACACACCACGACTGCCAAACTGGCAATATAGCCATTCGCTCAGCAAAGCTGATACACCAGAGGAAGCTTTAATTTGGAGATGAAAAAGACCTTGGTTTTCAGCTTGTGTTCTTCCTCTGTTCCCACCC
The DNA here is from genome assembly GCF_000708025.1 of Charadrius vociferus. Classification (NCBI taxonomy): domain Eukaryota; kingdom Metazoa; phylum Chordata; class Aves; order Charadriiformes; family Charadriidae; genus Charadrius; species Charadrius vociferus. The sequence continues at coordinate 3,942,016 of NW_009647236.1, read as the reverse complement.
AGACCTTTCACAGAGAGAAAAAGATGGAATGGGTTCTTCAGCACAGGCGGGAGTTTCCTTCCCAAAATAAATACAGCTCTCCTCAAATTATTTTTCAGGGGAAGCCCCTGGTGTCCCGCCTTTCTGGCAGCTAAAGAGCGAAATGTTGAAATTACAGGCTTGGGCGTGGAAGAAATCTCTTCACATTTGTGTCTAAGTGTACCTGTATGTGGCTGTCCTCCCACCCCTCGAAGAGAAATATGTTCACACACTCGTACCTTGCAGATTATTCTTTCCTGTGGGTGTGATGCCTGTGTGAACAGTGAAGTTATCTGACTGACTGTGCCCACCCATGAGAGATGCAGATAGCTTGGTGTTGTCATTTCTGCCTACAGTTGATGGCAGCTCTGAATCTGTGCCCGCAAAATATTCAGCTAAAAGGTGGCATAACCAAAAGGCTGGGTCAGGCGGTTGCTGAAAAATTGAACTCAACCTTTACTGCCAGCAAGAGATGCAGTCGGTAATATGCAGAGCTGGGTAGTTCGATAGGTGGCTAGAAATGCAAGTGTTGCACGCACTGCATACTAGAACAGATGGACCTTATGGGGGTATGTGCTCGGTATTGGATTGCATGAGTGATTAAACAATAACCCGCGAGCAGGTTTCCCACTTGTGGGTAAGATGAGTCTCATTCATCACCAGCCATATCCGACGGCTTCCCTCCCGTTCCGTCCTCTTCTCCTCGCCCCGACGCGATGCCGGAGAACCAGCGGCTGCAAAGGTTTAAACCTGCCACACCCATCAAATCAAAGGAGGGAGGGGGGAAGAGGCAGTCTGCATTTCTTTCCCCTTCCACACGAGCAGCATGAATAAACAGGGCTGTACCTCTAAAGATGCAGTTTAATGCAATTGGAGAAGGAGAAAGCATTAGGGAACTGTTCTAGCAATTACAGCTGGCTGGGGAGGTGTCCTCTCATTCCAGGAACCGCAGAGGTGTGCAGGAAGGAGGAAATGGAGAAAAAGAGAGAGGACGATGCACGCAGAGTTAAGGTTTTCTTGCCTTGGGATATTAAAACGTCTCAGACCTCATTTAGAATAACTTAATTATGCCACACAATCCAGATGCTTCAAAACTTGCAAGGCATGGTCTCATGTTTAAACAGCAAGGTGGAGAGAGGAAAAGGGGTATTTTAAAGGAAAGGTGTACATCCGCGCCCCTCCTCCCTCCACTTGCCAGTGTGGTGTAAATCACCACAGACCATTGACTTCAGGGCAGAGGCACTTCATCTGCACCCGGGGAGAGTCTAGCCACTGCCTCTGCCTTTCTCAGAGACACCGAGAGGTTTCTGTGCTGCTTCCAGTAAACAATTGCTGCATGGAAGTTTAATTACTCCAGGTCCTTACTATTTCTCTTCCTGGGGCAATACCCCTGAGATTTCTCCTGAGAAGGGTGTCTCCAGAGAAACACCCCTCCCATCACCCTGTCCTCCTCCACTGCCTCGGCTGACTATTAGAGACATTGATTTCTCCTAGATCGTGTAATGTAACTGTTCTTAATGGCACAGACAAGCCCCCTCCTAGGGAACTAATTGCGGGCAGAGTTTCTCGGGGAAGAAGGACAGCGGTAATGCTTAGTGGGAAAGAAACCAGTCTGTTGATCCAAATTGCCTATTGCCACTTGCTCCTGAATGAGAGTCCCAGCAAAAACCAGTCAGGCAGTGCCCGCCGGTATGTAGAGGCATCCCTGCTGAGAGGGCTGCCTTGAATCTTCTGTCTTCCTGTGCCGGGCTGGGTACACGTATGCAGCCTGAGGAACCACCATGTGCTGTCTGAGGGCTTGTCCTGGCCCAATGCTGAGGGTGTCTGAATGATCTCAGAGCCGCTCCTGCTTCAGGATAAGAAAATGGGCTGTACATAGCTCCAGACTCTGCCCACGCCATGCAGAGAGGGTGGGCATCGCGTGGGGATGGGGGATGAGAGGGACCCCTCCTCCTGTCATGGGGCTTTGATTGACTAGAAGGAGAAAGTGCAAAGAGGTTTCACCTCAAGTACATTCTCATTTCAGGCCAGCTGTCATGGATTCTGTGATGCCATCCCAGGATCTAGTAGCCACCCTGCACAGACACTGTATTTCCCTCTCCCCATTTCCCAGAGAGCAGAAATTCCCCAGTGCTGGCAGCTGCCAAATTGCAGGGCCTTCTTGTGCTGGTGGGAAGGTGAACTGGTCCCTTTTCCCATTGCAAGATGAAAGCAGGCTGATGGTCTTACATGATGTGAATCAAGGGTGTGTGTACCTGCTTGGTTTGCTGGCCTCATGCTATGAGGCTACGTGCTCCCCTCCATGACTCTTGTCTGCTTCACGTGCAGAGGACATGGGGCACAAGTGGGCTTGGCCTAGTCTGTACTGAGCAGCCATGTATATGCTGAGGGGTCGGTGCATGAACAGGTAAACCAGCAGGCATAGCCTGAAGATTGCCTCTGCTTTTGGCTGAGATAGTATGAAGCAAAAGCACCGAGTACATCTAACCTGAGACCTCTGCATGCTGCCAGTAGGCTGGTGATGCATTACTGACTACTGTTTGCTCGGTCCATGCGTTGCTGGCCCATGCATCCTTCCCTCTGTACAACTCCCCCCTTGTCCCCTCCTCCTGCACATGAATTGCTTGCATCTCTTCTGTTGCTTTGGGCTTCCTCCCTACACATGGAGGGCTTTATTTGGATTTGAGAATGAAGATAGCTCTGGTGACAGTTCCACGCTAAAGACACCTGAGGGTGGGAAACCTTTTGATGGCAGCTCTCTGTGTTGATGCCCTTTGGAAGTCACTATGCCATTCCCATGTTTTCTGTGAGTCTGACAAGTCTCAGGGATAGATTTGGCAGCAGTCCATACCTGGCTGCATCTTTTGAAGAGTTTTGAAGGCCCAGTGGCCAGCTGTAAGGCAACAACTGTAGCCCAGTAGCTCTACACAGTGCTGGGCTGGTAAAAGGAGGCTGGTCATGCAGAAAGGCACAGTGGGAAGTGCACATGCGTCGCTGGTGGAAATACAAGAATACCTAGCTGTGGGAATACCAGAGCAGGTATCTGGGTGAAACACCTTTCAACTTCTGAAGTCCAAAGTCAAAGTCTGGAATCCATCCACATTCATTTCATCTATAATTTCAGGATCATCCTGAGATTGCCGGGAGGTGACATGTAACCTCAGAGCTGTGATGGCCTCATGTGGAGAAGGTGTTTATATTTCCTTAGGGCTCTCTCTATCACCTGCTGAGTGTGTGTGTAAAACTCCATGGCTTTTCGTGGTTGCAAGCACCACAGGCCAGTAGTTAGTATATAGGAATGGGTTTCAGGAAAGCTGGTTTCTCTTCCTAGCAGTGCTATTAACCTGCTTTCTGACTTGATCTAAGCACAGTTTCTCTGCCTGTCATGGCTGTCTCTGCAAGATGCTGCTTTAATTTGGAAACTAAATAATTAGCGTGTGGGGAAAAAAAAAAAGGATTCAGATGCCCTCAGGTGAGACTCACTTTAGACAGGCAAAGCATTGCTCTATCCGTCCTCAGTCACTCCTGCAGTGCTGGGACGTTTATTAGCCACTGGAGTTCCTTTAACACAAAACACCAATTTTCTTCCCAGAGCCAGGCTTTATTACTATGGGCCAGACCTTCAGAGTAGGGCTACAACTTAGTTTTCTCCCTGCTATTCACCAGTGTGCTAGCTCCTCCCCTACCATCATAATGATGCAGCCTATAGCAACCTACAATATGTGTGTGGGGTGGAGGAATAGTGTAATGAAAATAGCAATTTGTTTTTAATATAACAAAAGAAATTTGCGCTTTTGGAGTTACACTGATTCTGCTGTCTCCGCCTGTTACTCATTTGGTCTCCTCTCCCCATCTGTTCTGCTCCTTGCCTTCCTCCTGCTCCCTTGACCATGCAGTCCTCCTGCTGCTTCTTCCCTCCTCCAGCTGGGTACCCACCCTCCATTAGGCTGTGCTTCTTGGGGACTCCTGCTGGCACCATCAGCCACTACCACCAGGGTCTTACTCCTTTCACCCTTTCTGGCACTGGTATCAGAAGGGAAGCTAGTAGGAGGGAGAACTACATGGGTTCTTCCTTTGTGCTTCCAGTTGCTTTGCAGCTTCCCTGGTTCTTCTCCCCTTGGGCAGCTGTCGCAGCTACTGCAAATGAGCACCTATAGAGAAGAGGCAGCAAAACGGTGCATCTTCACCTGTCACATTGCTGTTAGCATAGGTAGAAAGTTGCCCACCCCCAGCAAGCGGCTGGGGAGGGGTATGGTTG
>NW_009647236.1:3911467-3937676 GCF_000708025.1 Charadrius vociferus | reverse complement strand
CTTCTGCTGGGCTGTCCCTTGGCTACTGATGCCACGGTTGGGTGGCAGGCTGTGATCCAGCTATCTTGTTGGCTCAAGAGATGTTTTCCTGAGCCTGCATTCCTCCCACCAGGGTTGGTTGGTTTTGATGCCTCGAAAGGGAAGCCAGGATGTACTTATATTCTTTTAAATTATAACCAATAAATGTCAGTCCCATTCATTACTCATCTGAAGTTTCTTGAATTAATTCCAGCCATAATCACAGTAATATATCTATTTATAGAAAGCTGAGACATCTAACAGTATTTAAACATTCTGTATGTAGGAGACACCTTTCTGTAAGGCCTGGTAATTATTAAAGCTAATAGGATCTAAAAGAACCCTACTCACTTGGTTTGAATCTCCCTAAAATTTAGGGGTGCAGAGGAGTGTGTTTGGGTCTGAACCTAGCTCTGAAGATAGTTTTATTCCATTCTTCTCACAATTGCCCAGGAGTGAAACTCTGGTCTCAGGAACTTCAGTTTTTTTATGAATTGGGATGATTTCTAATAACTGGTGATATCCAGAATAACTTACAGTTTTGATTACTCTTATAATTGTTAAGACTATTATCAGTTGGCACCCAGTTCATCAGACTGTTGAATGGAGTCTAATCCATTTATTTTATTAATAGTATCCAATAACCTTTTAGATCTACAGTGTTAAGTACTCAAGGGTGGGCAGGTTGGTGCAGCACAGTACCATGCTTTGCTCTTTTGCACAAGATGCCAGTCATTTATATTAGTTCAAATTGAAACCAGCAGGATGCAAACCACAATGGTTTTGAACTGACCATTGTTGTCCTTGTATCATTCCTTCTTCTGTCTGCCCACAGCTTTAGGAGTAAGGTGTTCAGTGGTGGATTTATAAATAATTTAACAGAAATCATTAGGTTTGGAAGGGTAGACATAAAGAAACAAGTAGCGCTTGCTGATTTGCTGACAGTAAAATTTGCAGCCATTTAGTTTCGTCTAAGAGTGAAGTCCACTGCTGGAAGTCACCTGCTGAGAAAATGCGAGGAGGGCATCACCGACTTGACTGTGCCTGAGAAGCATGATGGAGCTGGGAGGTGGTACTGGAACAATGGGAAACTGGAATGACGGGGAACTGAGGCAAAGGGGCTTTTAGAAGCTGGACCAGAAGTTTATCCTCAGCAGGGACACTTCACTGTAGTTTGGAGAGCTGCACCGAAATGGCGCTTGTGTTCCTCAGAACTGGGGACACCTTTCATAGGATCAAGATTTTAATTCTTAGCTTGTTATGTTGGAGTAGTCAGGATGGCAGCTTGCAAAAGCCTGGGTTGCACAGGCTGAGTTTGAATCTGTCAGAATGGAGACTTTCCCTAATCAGAGATGAAAAACAGTGGGTTTAACCCTTCCCGCTGTTTGCATTTTCAGTGGAAGAGCCAGAGGAACTCCAAGCCCTATATAGCGTTCTGAGGACAGACACCCGCAACAGAACATTGATGTTTAGTGTTGACTGTTAAAATTGCAGTCAAAAACATGATAAGGATGCAAACAGTCCCACCTAAAGCACAGGATCTGGCAAACAGCCTTTTATCCTAAATTCTAGTCAGAATACCAGCCAGAAGAGATTACATCCTAAGGAAAAGATGAATGGAGCAAGGAAAAAAGATCTTCCCCCAAAATAACTGAAGAACTAAAGCCAATTGAAGCCTCCATGAAGTAAAGAGAAGTTGGATAGCTTCCAGAGGATAGTTAGCAAAGTTAATATGTGAGTCAATACCTGAAGCTCCCTCTTATAAGGTAAAACTAGATATGCAGCAAAAAGAACCCTCCATTATGATGCCGGTGTGCAAGACTCTGTGGAAGACAGAAGAATCGACAAATTAGTGAAAAATGAACCCTAATGGCTTATAGCAACTTGTAGCAAACCTTCCTTTAAAGTACAGTTAATTCTTCCTTATGTTCTATGTTTTCTTCCTTTGAGTCATATGATTCCACAATTCAGGAAGAGATACCATAAGACAATGCCTTCTCTTGTAGAATTTTATTACTTTTTAATTAGGGTGTGGCTGACAAGAGAAGTGTGAAATGTATCACAGTATTTTACCATTGTTCTGAACTGAGAAATAAGAGATTGTTGTAAGTTGAATTACCTTCATAGAGATGTCTGTTAGAGGCTGTAGATCTCTAGAGCTTCCTTCCTTTCTAACTGTGGAGGTGCCTAAAGTCCTAAGATAATTACACTCACACCTGTTAAGTCGCCTTAACATTTAAAGGCCTAGATGATCCTTAGTTTTATAAGCAATAATCAGCTCAATACCTACTTAACAGCTAAGCTCCTGTGAGATCTACAAACCAAGTATTCTTCCAGTTGCTTTCCCTGCACAGCCGAAATGGTTGTTTGTCAGAGCACAAGGGCCAAGTGTCTGCGCAGAATGTACCCAAGAGAAAGGAAAGGTACTACCTTCCTTTTATCCAGAAACGCTTTGATTAAAGTATTTACCCAGAGATATGGTGAATATACCATCTCTGCCTGAGTAGATCTGTACCCCCACCTCCCAGGAGAATATGCTGTTAGGCTATAGAATATACTGGGATCAGTGTTTCCTGGAGAAGCTGATCTATTTTGCACAGACAAATAAAATATTAATTGGGCCAGAGCAAGAGAGTGAAAGAATATTACCCTGACTCTCTACCTTAGTGTTCATCATACTCATGGAGGGAACGGAAGAGCTTTGGTTAAAGCTTTGCCTCATATATTGTCAATAAAGCCAAAGCATTTTATGCCCATTTTGCATGTTGATGGCTAAAACAATTAATAGGAGCCATAAAGGAGGAAGATCAGGATCTAAGAAAAGGGCAGAACAAGCCAAGCTGTACTGATGTAAGATGATTGTTTCAAATAATCCTAGCTTATTTACAAAGCGGACGGAAACAATCTCTGAACCATGGGCTTTGAATGCTTTGAAGACTCACGAGGGCTGAATGAGGTGTCAGAAGGCTGAAAAAGATCGAGGAGAACATAAGAAATTACAGACTACTCAGTTTAACTTCATTCCTGGGGAAAAAATGGTGGAAATAATCAAATAAAGGAGATTATTAGGAGCCAGCACAGATCTGTCAAGAATAGATCATGTCAAACTAATTTAGCTTTCTTCTATAACAAGCCTTGTGGATACAGGGGAAGTAGTTGTCATACCTTGTCATTTGTAAGGATTTTGACATTATCTCACAAGCTTTTATCATAAGTGAAGCAAAGAAACATGGTCCAGAGGAAAACATTACAGCAGCAATTCTCACACATTTCTTGTCAAAACAGAAGGCTCTATCCAGCAGGTTGCCACACGCTTGAGCTGTGGCCTGTCAGTGCTTCGTGTTTTCATTAAATACATTGTACTTAATATTTTAATTTCAACCTGGATGACTATCTAGAGGAAATGTATTTTAAAATCTGCAGATGGCATGAACCAAGTATAGGCTAGCGGAAATTACTGGAATTCAAGACAAGCTTGTCAAACCAAGGACCTGGTCTGAATGGCGTTAGAGCAAATGTGAAGTGCTCTCCATGGGAATGATGAATAAATTGCAGCCAGCTGTCCATGGGAGCCAACAGGCCAGCTAGCTATCCTTCAGGAGGGGAGACAGGGTCTCTAGAGGACCACAGGTTCATTGTTGGCCTATAACGTCATTCTGTTGTCAAAAAGGAAAACATCATCTTACCGGGTTGTGCAAATGGGAGTATAGGCTGTAAGACACATCTAATAAACGTTCAGCTCTGATGAGCACATGTAAGTCTCAGCTGAAATGAGCTTAGTTACAGCCTTAGTTAGAGTTTGTTACAGCCTTAGTCCTGTAACGAACTCTAAGAAAGTGTGGTCCACTGAGAAAGGGTACAGCCTGGCGTAGCGAGACTTGCTGGAGGTCAAGGGAAATAAAATTTGTAAGGAAAGACTGAAATAATTAGAGTTGTTTAACTTAAAAAGGAATAAGGCTGAGAGGGGTCAGGATGCTAGTCTGAAGTGGAAGAAAATAGGAATAATATGATAATCCAAGAAGTAATGGTCTTTAATGGGCCATCGGAGTGATTCAGACTAGACTTTAGGAAGAGTCCATGCACTGGAATAGATTGTCTGAGAAAACTATGGCAGCTCCAGTCATTGAAGGGCCGTAGGAGGTACTTCCGGACCAGAGGATGGACTAAATGGTCTCTTGTGCTCTCTCAACACTATTTTGTATGATTAGTATCACATATTCACTGAAGCAGGAACTGGACACAATCTGTCCTCTTGCAGAAGAGTACTTAACCAGTAGGCTATAAAGCTGTATTTACTTCTGTGCTCTCTCTATCTCTGGCCTCAAGCTTATTTAATTCTTCCATGAAAAAAACCATAAGAGCTTAATCAGGAAGAGTAGGAGCAGCTTACTCTAAACAGTCTTCTGTAGGAGGATGGTAAGACTTGAGATCTTTTCAGGTACAGTAGAGAGTTGAATCAACATCTCCCATAATTTAGGGAAGCTAGTCTCTCCACTGAGGTACTAGATAAATACCCATCTACTGTGTGCTGTCAGAGGCGAACTATAGTTCTGATTTCTTTCTGGGCCCGGGTTCAGGGCTTGGAATCCAAACCAGAAGATGCCTCCCTGATAACCAGGGCAAGATGCCTAAACCCAGACAGTTTAGATGTCACTTTGTCTTCAGCATTTGCTATAGGCAGGTTCAAAATGCATTTATTTGGTGTACTGTGGTACTGAGGTGCCTAGTTCTCCCCGTATTTTCTAGTGAACTTAAGACTTTGGTTTCTGCAAGGTGCCTCACCTTCTTCCTAGACTTATCTCCAACATGCATCTTCTGAACACGGACATCTACTGGTACTCCACACTGAGGTACCCTTTTCATCTTCCTCAGGAGAGAATTATTACAAGAGATTTATCAGTTGGTGGCTTCTTCTACCTACCTGACATGAATTGTCTCAAAGCATTTATATGGCAGTCACTCAGAAATTCCCAACTGGAGTGCTGTACCCCTACTAGCACTCACCTTGGTGCTTAATCCCCTCTGCTCCCATCATGATGTGTCCCAGCGGTGGCTGGGAATACTGAATAAATCATGCTGAGATATAATATTCACATGCACTGGATATATTCTCATGCAGCAGAAGAGCTACTGTTGCATGAGAATATAAAAGAACTAAAGCTGACCTGTGGTATCTTCCATTATCACGTGCTGAGTCCATACAACCCTCAGGAAGATATCCTTTCTTTGGTTATTCCAAAGCCTTTACACAACACAAGAGGAGGAACAAGACGCCCTGCCTATAGCCAGGATTACCCAACTTTGGGGGGATGGGATCAATTGTAGTAGTCAAAGACAATCTTTTCAACTATGGGAAATTTTGCTGAGCTTTCCCTGTTTGGATAAGAATTTTCTTGGTAGGGATCTTCTTCAAATAGACACCTTGTTTTTTTAATTTGTTATTTGGCTCTATCTGTTGAGATTAGAGGAATAAAGCTTTGGCAGTGTGAAGAGTTTTGCAACCATTTAATAAGTAACAGTTGTGCCTTCATAATATAAAGAAAATGCCATTATGATTTCAAATGATGAAATTTCCTATTTTCTTTCTTTTTAGTTTACATTTTAAAAATAAGAGATTACACACGTTTGTTAAGCATACATTGAGTTTTCAAAGTCAAACACTTAGAATATAGGGACTTAATTAAAAGGGTTGCCTATCCATCTTTAATTTGTCTTCTCTCATGTATAGGCACAATTATGTGGTCCTTAATTATAAGATCAAATACTGGTATATTTTTTTTTTCAATAGGATCCCTGTCTCATTCAGTGCACAGAATGGAACATACTTAGGGACTGAATGAGTTTTGCCATAAATTAAGGTGTTTTCTATAGGTCTCCTGTTTCATTTACTGCCAGCGGTGAAGGTTAGGTATTGAATTGGGCAGGGGGCTGTTCAAAAACAGAAGAATAGTCTCATGTTTTGGCAATTGAATACTGCCCTGCAGAATTAGGCTTTTAACTGCCTTTTGCCACGAGTTCCTATGTGATATGAAAAAGCCATATAAATGAGGTTTTCCATGGGTGGCCACTAATTGGTGTGTTCTCATTTTCTGGGTTCTCAGTCTGAGACACCTGGGGTCTGACTTGCAGAAGCGCAGAGCTGGTATTGTATGGAGTTCTGCTCCCAACATGAACAGAGCTGGGGAAATGCTAATCCAAGGCATCACAAATTCGGGACCCCAAATTAGCGGGTGCTCTGGCCATTTTGACCTTAGCCTCTTTGTGTCTGATCTCACTGTCTGTAAAAGAGAGATAACAACCCCACCTACCTCCCTGGGAGAACAACCATTAACGCTCATGGAGCACTGGGATGTTATGGCAAAATAGCACCACAGAAGAAACCCATGAGGGAATTAGTATTCTGCATTCAGTGATGGGTTTGAATGATGTATGGCAAATAAGGCACTTTACCGTGCCTGAAATTAGGATAACAGGAGAATACTGAATTGCTACCCACTCAGTGAGCTCTGTCTGTCTTTAATAGTAGCTGCGGTGGGGGACACTTGCAAGAAAAAAAAAAGTTATGATAAAGAGTATTATAAGGCATATGCACAAGGGAGTCAAAGTGAGGTTTCAGAGGTAGTCTCCATTTGACATTTTCTGCTTCAGCCTTTACCATGTGCCCAGAAAGATGCTTGTAAGACAGACTTTTTATGTAATGTATGAGTCACACTACTTTGTACTTGTGCCTGTGAATGATGGGTTGCAAAATAATTGGGCAAAAATGGGCCAAATGTGTTATCACTGAAACTAGTACTACACTTTTCACTGGTGTCAGAAGATGTGAGCTTAGATCCTTAACAAATCAAGTCTGGAACACTCGTTATTACTCCCTTTGTATATGAGGAAACTGAGGCACAGAAGAAAGTGGAATTATCTGCTGAAGTCGTTATTACTCCCTTTGTATATGAGGAAACTGAGGCACAGAAGAAAGTGGAATTATCTGCTGAAGTCATTCGGCCTGTTTATATACAACCAACAGCTTTTAAACTAAAATTCACATATCTTGCATGAATTAATCTAGAAATGACAGAAAAAGTATGGATTTGTTCCTGTCTTCTTCCCCTCCCTTCTCCTCACCTGGACTAAGTAGGTTGAGTAATGCAAATTGTTTGTTTGCTTTATTTGCCAGTTGTTTTATATTTGTGTCTGTGGAAGTGGGGCATGTATCTATCTGCCAGACTCCATGGGAGGATCTCATGACGTAGGGCTGAGCTGGAGAGTTGAGGAAGCAAGCAGGTCTATGGTATCACAGGCCCTGTGTCCCAATCTTGGTGCTGTTCTCATGAAGTTCAGGCTCTCGGTTGCTGCCCTGGAGGATCTCCAGGTGGGGAGGTTGTGCTCTCGTCAGGAGAGGCAGTCTGTCTGGAATGTAAGCTCCAAACCAGGATGAGCTTAAGAAAGAGGCTAGAGCCTTCAAACTGGGCTTAACAGGGAGCTCGAGAAGAGGCAAGAACCTCGGTGATGCACAGTCATACACTTTTATTAATGAGAGCCTGCCTGGGGTTTCTCCATAGTCTGAATACAGTTGTTATTGTGAAGACTGTGAATGTCCGTATTGACTTCCTCAAATCTCTCACGCATAAGATGGGACACAATCTTCTGGCCAGGCACAGGTGGCAATTATGCCCACCATTGCTACCTATGCTGGCTGCTGATGAACTGATATGTTGCCTACCAGGCCTCTGTGTCCATGAACTACCTCCAGAAGAAATTTTACTTCTCCCAGGGGGGTACAAAGCAGCCTAACATGCTCAAGGGAGAGTTTTTCTTAGCAGAGACTGAAATGGAAATACAGAAATCCCAGTAGAGAAATTCAGAAGTCTTGGAAAAAAAGCAATTCATTGGCACTCTGTAAGCATGGAAGAAGAGTTGTGCCTTTGTCTGTTGTCCTGAGACGTGCCAGCATGGCATGACACTGTAAACATGCCAGACCTAATCTCTGGTCGTGACTTGAATCCTATGCCTTATGAGGATACCCTGTTCCCTATTCTGAGGACTTTCTGCTGAGATTGCCCTCCATGGCAGCTTAAGAGACCCTCCTCCTGCTGCTTTGGAGTTAAACCTCTGGCTGTTAGGGCTGATGCAGAATTGATTGTCAAGGCGGAGTCATCTAGAGAGATTCTTCACGGAGGCAGTGTAGGTGGCCAAAAGAAAAGGTCCTGTTGGCAGGTCTGGAGGAAGGACACTTGCTCCTCTGCCCGTTAAGAATGGAAGTGGAGAGGCTGACAGTGTAGAGAAGAGAGACCTTGTCGCAAAGTGATTGGGTAGTTGTCTCTCTGAGCCAAACATGGGATGCATGTTTGCCAAGAAGGTAGTGGAAATGTAGGTCTTGTGTTAGCATTTGTGAGCTGCTGGGGATTTTGTAATCTCTACTGCTCCCAAATCAGATGGGGTTTCAGCCTAACCCTGGGGCAACCCCTGCTTCTGGCTTTGTCACAGAAGCAGCGTACACTGCCACAGCACAGAAATTAACAGGGAGGCAGAAAAGGCACTGGACTAGGTCAGGATATAATTTTTTTGAAAGCACTTACAATCATGTGGCTCCACTGGCTGCTTCTCCCCATAGAAGGAGGATCACTGACCTCAGCAAATAATACTGCAACTTGTGAGCACCCACTCCAGAACTGTAGGGGCCTTACCAAGCTAAGGTCAGCCTTCCTGTCACGCAAAGTGCAGTAGGTGGCCCCACTAACAGGTCTTAATTTCTTCTCTTTCTCTTCTGTGGTTCTGACTTGTCCCTGCAGAGAGCAAAATGTGCTCCTCGTTGCTCTGCCTCCTTATATCCAGCCTCTTTCACTTCCATCTTTCACATACGATTCGTTGCATCTCAGCTTCACACAGTATGGTATCATCGGTGCTGATATCCCCAGCCTGTAATTTTTCAACTTCTGACTTGAGTGCTTGCCTCTAAGCTTTTCCTGCTGTCAGGCACAGCAGACAACAGAGTATGCTGGGTACCTCTGAGGGGTACCATCCAGAGTGATTCTGCTGTTTGGAAATTTGATTGTGAAAACTCTGAGCAGCGCAGAAGTGCCCGGAGAAGCTAATCAGAATTGGAGATGGGCACAGTTTTTAAAAAACACAAGTTTCAAGTACTGTAGTGTAAACATGAGGTCAGTTTGCTGCCAGTGGCAGTGCAATAGCACTCAGTTATACAGAGCACAGGAAAACGCTGAACAGAGTTTCTGTCATTCCTTTGCTCTACTTTTATCAACGCCCCGTGCCTCTGCCCTGCAGCTACCCTGCTATTACAGCTCTGATGTTGCAGGGTAGCCATTGAGTTGCTGAAAACTAGGCAAGGATGGAACTGATCCTTTGAACAAAGTAATTCTCAGTAGCTTTTTGTACATATTAAATGATTAAATCTTTAGGGGGCTTTTCCCAGATGCGGTAATTGGGCACTCATTAAATTGCCAGATAAGACTTACTTTATATTAATTTATTTTTTGCTAAGAAAAATGTTTAATTTTCCGCTGATAATCCTGCCTCACCTAATTCAAGGATGGCCAACTTGTGACTTTTAAGCCACAGGCAGATACTAAGCAACTGAAGTATGACTCTCACAATGGAGATACGTCGTATTACTGACAGCACACTGCTGATGTTAGGACTACTTTTTTATTAGTATCTTCATGTGGGAGGAAGCTCTCAGGGGCTTCTGAGGCCAACAGCTCCCTACAAGCTCGGGGACTCAGCTGGGCACCCAGCCTCACCTCATCCCACACTGGGTGCTGGGACCCTGGGGAGCCATTGCTGTTTTCTGCCTGGGAGCTACTTGTTGAAAAATCCTTTACCTTGCCTAAGGTACTGGGTAGGGGTTTGACACCACTTGGCCATTGGAAGGTGTTTTTCTTAAGAGGATCACAAAGCCAAGAGGTTTGAGCTCCCATGATTTAGTCAATTGCATTTTAGAAAGTGAAATCTGGGTAAAAGTTGAATTGTCCTGCATTACTAGGAGTGGAAATAGATTTAGGCTTCAGCTGCAAGATGAGCTAGTATATGTGTGAAAAAAGACCACAGAGAAACTGTTAGAAGAAAGTTATTAAGGCTGTTAAGCCCAGTATTAAAAAAATTAGCCAATATTGGAAATGCAGTTGCCTGTGCAACCTCAGCATGGTCTTCTCTTCTGGATGTACTTCAGTACACTTGTAATAATGGCAACACATCTTATTTTTCTTTCCAGGGATTCCTACGGCATTCAGATCACAGAATGGACAGTGCTCACTTAATGAGCAGTCATTCAATATTTTGTTCTCTCATAATAAGTCAGCGTGTGACCCCACAGCTTTGCTCAATAAATACTATTCAAATTCTACTCTGAAATCAGAAATACTAATTTTCTCCTTGGCTGTCTTGTGATTCTGAGCACGTCCCTAACATTACGTAGTAAATCTTTGCAACAGCCATGTGAGATGACTGAGCATTTGCACTCCATTTTTGCAGATGGACAACTGAGGCACAAAGAGAAAGTTTGGTCAGCAGGACTCCCTAATTTTATGTGCTGAACTTCATAGAATCATAGAATCATAGACTGGTTTAGGTTGGAAAGGACCTTAAAGGTTATCTAGTTCCAACCCCCCTGCTGTGGGCAGGGATCCAGCCTGGCCTTAAACACCTCCAGGGATGGGGCCTCAACAACATCTCTGGGCAACCTTAGTGCCTTACCACCCTCTAAGTAAAAAAATTCTTCCTAATATTTAATCTAACCCTCCCATCTTCCAGTTTAAAGCCATTACCCCTCGTCCTATCACTACACGCCCTTGTAAAAAGTCCTCCAGCTTTCTTGTAAGCCCCCTTCAGATACTGGAAGGCTGCTATAAAGTCTCCCTGGAGCATTATCTTCTCCAGGCTGAACCACTCCAACTCTCTCACCCTGTCTTCATAGGAGAGGTGCTCCAGCCCTCTGATCATCTTTGTGGCCCTCCTCTGGACCCTCTCCAACAGGTCTATGTCCTTATGCTGAGGACTCCAAAGCTGGATGCAGTACTCCAGGTGGGGTCTCATGAGAGTGGAGTAGAGGGGCAGAATCACCTCCCTCGACCTGCTGCCCACACTTCTTTTGATGCAGCCCAGGATGTGGTTGGCCTTCTGGGCTGCAAGCGCGCGTTGCTGGCTCATGTTGAGCTTCTCATCCACCAGCACCCCCAAGTCCTTCTCCTCTGGGCTGTTCTTGATCCATTCTCTGCCCAGTCTGTATTTATTCTTGAGATTGCTGCGATCCAGGTAGAGGACCTTGCATTTGGCCTGGTTGAACTTCATGAGGTTGGCATGGGCCCACCTCCCAAGTCTGTCCAGGTCCCTCTGGATGGCATTGCTTCCCCCCAGCGTGTCGACTGCTCCACACAGCTTGGTGTCATTGGCAAACTTGCTGACGGTGCACTCAATCCCACCGTCCGTGGCACCGACAGAGATGTTAAACAGCACCAGTCCCAATATCGGCCCCTGAGGACCGCCGCTCCTCACTGGTTTCCACTTGGACACTGAGCCATTGACTGCAACCTTTTGAGTCCAGCTATCCAGCCAGTTCCTTATCCACTGAGGGGGTCCATCCATCAAATCCATGTCTCTCCAATTTAGAGACCAGGATGTCATGTGGGACAGTGTCAAATGGTTTGCACAAATCCAGGTAGATGACGTTTGTTGCTCTCCCGTTATCCACCAATGTCGTAACCCTGTCATAGAATGTGATCAGTTGCAACCTTTTGAGTCCAGCTATCCAGCCAGTTCCTTATCCACTGAGGGGGTCCATCCATCAAATCCATGTCTCTCCAATTTAGAGACCAGGATGTCATGTGGGACAGTGTCAAATGGTTTGCACAAATCCAGGTAGATGACGTTTGTTGCTCTCCCGTTATCCACCAATGTTGTAACCCTGTCATAGAATGTGATCAGATTTGTCAGGTATGACTTGCCCTTGGTGAAGCCATGTTGGCTGTCATCGATCACCTCCTTATTTTCCATGTGCCTTAGCAGAGTTTCTAGGAGGATCTGCTCTACAATCTTGCCAGGCACATAGGTGAGACTGACCGGCCTGTAGTTCCCCAGGTCTTCCTTTTTTCCTGTTTGAAATGGGGGTTATGTTTCCCCTTTTCCAGTCAGTGGGAACTTCAACAGACTGCCACAACTTTTCAAATACCATGGAAAGTGGCTTAGCAACTTCATCCACCAGTTCCCTCGGGACCCACAGATGGGTTTCATCAGGTCCCATGGACTTCTGTACCTTCAGGTTCCTTAGATGGTCTAATACTTGAGCTTCACCTACAGTGGGCGGTTCTTCATTCTCACAGCCACTGCCTTTGCCTTCCGCGACTTGGGCAGTGTGGTTAGAGTCCTTGCTGGTGAAGACTGAGGCAAAAAAGTCATTGAGTACCTCAGCCTTATCCATATCCTGGGTGACCAGGTCTCCTGTTTCCTTCTGAAGAGGGCCCACATCTTTCTTAGTCTTCCTTTTATCACTGACGTACTTATAGAACCTTTTCTTGTTGCCCATGATGTCGCTGGCCAGATTTAATTCTATCTGGGCTTTAGCTTGCCTAACATGGTCCCTGTCTGCTCGGACAGTTTCTCTGTATTCCTCCCAGAATTTGAGAAAAAGGAGACCTGCCTTTTATTAGTAGTTTTTATTTTCAATTACACATATCTGAAAAGATCTCCCATTATTGTCAGCTGCAGCTCTGAGTGCTCAGCACTGCGCCAAGTCAGATTCAAGGTGTCTCAAGCCAGCTACTCAGAGATGCAGAACATGCCAGTAGGAATCACCCCGTGAAAAGTATGGGCCAGGATGAAAGAGGAATTAAGCAGCAAAGCTAGGGCAGTGCTGTAGGACAGCCGTCTGTCGGCTGCCCTAACCCTGAGATCCTCTGTTCTCCTTTGCCAAGCCTCTGCCTCCTGCATTTTAACTGTCCAGCTTCCACCTGCAAAAAATAGGACCAAGATTTTAGTGTAATCCCTTTATAACCCTGAGTTTCCTAAGCTTCAAATATCCAGATATCCTACTAGTGTTTTAAGTCCTCTTTAAGCTCCTTTGTTTTACCTTGCAATCTTTCAGCAGATATTTACAAGCCTAGTTCCAAACAGTGGCAGGTTAGTATCAGGTAATTTACAGAACTGTCCTAACAAATAAGATTTGTATAGTCAGGAGCCTAGCAGGATTTTCAAAGAGCCTTGGTGCCTAATTCACACTGGTTTCAATAGGATTAAGACAAGTAGGCATTTGTCAAGATCCCACCATTCATTCCTTAAAACCTGGCCTTTTAATTCTCTTTCAATCAAGTTTATGCTGACCCACTGGAGCTAAAGCATAGGAACATATACTAAAATGTTAATAATTCATGAATGTTTGTAAAGTGCTGTGAGAGTACGATCTGTAGAGCAGGCATCTTCTGGGCATGTGTTACATTTTCTTCAGGCTTCAAAATAATTGCTTCTGCAACCAAAGCAAAATACACGTGGAAACTTTTTTCCTCTTCTGTGTCCTGAGATCAAAATGTTAGTGAGTACTCTCAGATATTACTAAGGATTAGGCAGATCCCAAACCCTTGAGTTAGTGACTGGTTTGAAAGAGTACAGAAAGTGTTTGTGCATTTGTAACTCATTCTTTCTGGAAGGGATCAAATGACTCTCGTTGAATTTAATCTGTTTGAAAATATTCTGTATCTAGGCTTCATTTCTGATTTCATTTCAGCAGTATTTAGTGAATTGGTTATGCAAACTGACTTCAGGCAGTGGATTTCTTGCAAATTACTCACTTACTCCACTATATTTATATATGTGTGTGTTTGTGACAGGCAGTTTGTGAGAGTTATACAATATGATTTTCTCTCTTTGATTGGGAAGGAGGAAAAAGAAAGAGTTACCAGAAAAAAAAAAAAAAAAGAAAAAGCCACACTCCTGGGCTAAAATTTTAGATAGGTAATCATTCACTATAATGGAATTTGCATGATTTGTGTCTATTTTCATGGATGAGGGGCCAGTTCATCTGAAAAGTAGAGTACAACTAATGACATAACCTGGCCATATAACATAGACATTTGCATGCCATAATCTTTGCTTCATTTGAGCAGACCTACAATTTGCTTAACTCCAATGATGTGTCTTATGAAGGACTTAGTATTATTATTGTTAATGGATCAATAAATTGGACTGGCAAGAACCAGCCTTGTTCTGTGACTTCCTGAAGAAGCAGGAATTATGTTTTTCTACCAAGAAATGGCTCTATCTTTTAGGTGGTGCTAGAAGAAAGCAAGCTGGTTCCTATGGTATCTGAATTGTTTTTCCTCTGTAAACCTGTGTGCTGCCCATGCTGTTTCTTGTGTTCAGCACACTCCCATTGTCTTGATTCCTGTTGCTTGTTTCATTGCTTCCTTTCCCAGCACCAGAAGGGAGATATATCCCAAAGATGTAGAAATAATAATGGTTGTCGTCATCATAAATGCACATGCATTTGGCTCTTCTCACAGTGGGCACCTCTTCCTTTATCTGGAAGCTCACCCTTAGTACAATAGGAGCCTGGATGGAAACTCTTGGAGAACCTCTGAAAAGTATTTGACATCCTTCCACTCCACCTTACTTGTCCTAACCTGCTCCAGCTACCCAACTTCTTGACATCCTCAGAAAACTCCTAAATGCACTGAATAGCATTTGGGGGAGGCTGGCAGGAAATGGAGCAGTCAGACTCAGGACTGTGTTTAACAATCTGCCTGGATTGCTATCTATCTATAGGACATTCGACCATTCATAAGTTCCCCTAAGCTTTTTTTTTCTCCTTTTTTTCCCCTAAGTGCTTAGCTATTTTCAGCACCATCTATGTTCATGGCTGCAGCTTTTCCTACTGCCTTTGGGAGTCTGATCCACACATTTATTTATTTTTAGCTATATTGCTAATTATTATTTTTGTGAGTATAGTGTTTCATTATTCATTAAAGCTGGGGAGACATTTTAGTCATTTCTCAGCAGAACAAATGTGAATTCAGTAACCAAAGTAAGATCTCTAAGTAGGGCTTAAGAGGGCTAGGAAGAATGATATGGCAAAGAAGGGTAGTATGCCAGGTGAGAGCTATTGATACATGAGGGAGTGTTACTAAGAAAGCAGAAACAAGCTATTCTCTACACGGACAAGACACAGGGGGCTGGCTGAAACTCTGAGAGGATCTCTTTAGTTTAGCAAAGGAATAAACTGCCAGAGAAACCCAGAGAATCATCTTCTGGGGGAATGTCCAAAGACTGGTAAAAAACACCGCTCCTGCAGGGTGGATTAAAGATGAAGAAAATCAGCACTGCTGCAGTGCCAGGGAGGGCCGAGAGGACCCTGGAGATTCCTAATTATTTGCTCTTCAGTGTGTGACAAAGCTATGCAGCGTGAACTGGCCCTTACTAACAGAAGAGGAAACACTGCACATTTTCTGTGCACACAGATTGTCTGTGTGTACTTCTCAGTGCTTTCTGTCTGCCTTTGCACGGGATTCTGAGGGAAGAAGGTTCCTGTTCCAGCAACTCAGAAGTCCTTCTTGGATAAAAACTCTCTTTCCATATCGCATCTGCAGCAAAGCAGAAAGAAGTGGAAGGAGCTTTGTGCACCCTGCCTCCCCAGCCACCCCTCGTCCTCACCAGGGACCCCTTTTCCCTCAACTTCTCTGCCACGGTGGCCGCTGAGTAGAACCCTCCAGATGGAGGGCTCCAGGGGTGGCTGGATGTACAGTACAGTTGTGCTACTGATGCACCAGATTCAGAGTGATCTAAACACTGTGCCTGGGCAAAACGCATTACAATGCATAGTGCTTTGAGGCTACTGCCATGCTTCCTGACTGAAGAATGGAAAAATGCCAGAAGACTTTAGGATCAAGATGTTTAAAGCTTATTGAAGCCCCTTTTTAATAACAACTTAAGGATGGGAAGCCCAGGGAGTGAAAAAATGGAAGGAAAGAAGGAACAGCTCTCCTACAGCAGGAAGCTTAGGAGAAGTTCTGGGTGACTACTTAAATGTGGCTATGATATACTAGCCTTTATACGTGGAAAATCCAAACACTTGTGGCTTTTTTCCCTAACACATCTATTCAACATGTTCCTTTTGGCTGGAGGTCTTTATAGCACTAACTTAACAGTGTCCACAAAGGGTCTATCGCAGCATGCACTGCAGGCTCGCTTTCCCCTTCTGCCTTTTTCAATAGGGCTGTATACAGTAGAGGAGCAAAGTAGGAAACAAAATGGCTCGAAGCCACATGTGCATTTCCCATAGCTCAGTGCCAGTCTCTAGAATAAGTGATTAAGCCCTGAGGCTACTGGGTCTCGTGTTCAGCTGCCTGTGGCCCCAAAGGATCTTTCCAATCAAAGCCATGTCTGTGCTCTGGTGACAACCCTACTTGAAGGATGGGAGAGGGGTATGGCACAACATTATGCCTTCGGCGTTGTGCCACTCAGGAGTGACAGCTGCAATCACAGGCCCACCTCATCAGTTTTATGGATCTTGGAAAGCACTGAAGTTACACAAACTGTGCATGGTCTCAGGCAGTCAAGCCCAGGTTCTTGGGTAAAAGAAGTTGTGTCATACAGGTCCCCTCTGGAGACCTTTTAAAGTTCTGACAGACATTTATGCTTCCTTTCATTTTATGCTCCCATACTGACAGGAGGGAATTTATAAGACCACAGCTTAAATGTTGCACAATACTTTATACCTTGCTACCACACCATGCATTTGAGGGTCTTGCAACACTACAAATATTAATTCAGTGAGGTTCAGAGCCCTGCTGGAACATAACACTGTCTCCTCTCGTGAGTTATTTGGAGCAGCAAACCACAGAGGTCTTATAAAAATTATCCCTAGTGAAAATATCATTGAAATCAATGAAATTACACTCTACTTTCACCATCTAACATTGCATTTGGCATTGAATTTCCAATAAAATCTTGGTACAACTGTTTATTAATAAGCTGTACAAACTTTGGGAAAGGAGCAATAGAGATGGTCTAGGTCTTCTCACACTTTGCTGTAAGTCAGCAGTATCTAGGAGCTGATAGTGGGACCAGTGACCTGTCTCCTGTGTTTGATATCTTAAAAGTAGGTTTAACTCTTCCCATTCTCACCTGAACTAGTGACTAAGGAGGGAGGAGATACAGGATTGCTCTCGTTTCTCTGCTTGTACTTTAAACACATAAAAGGAATGAGAAAAAAATGTAGGCCAAGAGTGATTTCACAGAAAGTTTTCTATAAGGTCTCTGGCATCCAAGACATGCTGTTGCTATGAAGAATTCAGATCTGTAAGAGGGGTCCATGTCTTACCCATTGCTTGTGGTGAGTTCATACACATACTGTTGTGAAAGCTGTATCAGCCCCCTTGCAGAAGATCTGTGGAGCAATTATCAGCACCAATGGTACCACTGAAGTGAAAGTGGGTGGAGAACATGGCCAGGGCAAACCAGAGGAAGAAGTACATGTGGATGCGTGAGGGCAATCTCTGGGTCAGTCAAGCCCAAATGAGCATGAAGATCCACAAGACAAGTCAGTAAACTGAGCTTCTGTGAAGGTCAGAGCCAGCACTCAACACCATAATTCTCTGCCTGCAGCAGCAACACTGACACCCTGTCCTAGTGGAGCTGGGGCTGGTGTTAACAGGGTCAGGCAATCCCACGGAGCAAGAAGCAGAGCCAGCAGAGCCAATCCTGGCTGGTAAGAAGAGCCCATGCTACCGAGACGTGTTCAACCCATCAGAACCAGAAGCTGAGAAAAAGCCAGCTGATGGAGTCTATACCCATAGGTAGAAGCCTTTGCTATGGATTTCTGCTTTTTGGGGATACATGATCCTGGTAAACACACAGTTCAGCTGTGCAGTGGGGATGTGGGATTGGTCTACCTGGAACAAAAGCTGAACAGGTTATAAGAGAGGATTATCTTAGGAGGAGCTGTTTTAGAGCCAGTTTATCAAATTACGTAGACCTGCAACTCTGGTTACTTGGGTTTTGCTGGGGGGCAGCTCTCGTGATTTGAAAGATTCTACTCTGCTCCTTGGGGAATGGGGAAGCTGTTGGGTAAATGTGATGCTGTGGCTTAGGTTCTCTTTCAGGAGACAGGAAAAACAAAAGACAAAGGTCTGACCTGGAGGATAATGAATAGTAAGAAAGGCAGTGCTGACTTTACTGTCCTTGCCAGATCCTGATAAAGAATCCTGGTTGCTACCTTCTTTAGGTCACCCTGTCATTTCAGGTAGGATACACATTCCTGTCCCTGCTGAAGTTCAACTGCTGTATGTGGCTGTGGGCACAGGGAGCAGGTACAGGGTTTCACCCCAGCAGTAGCTACAGTTTGGGAGGAGAGAGACCTTTTCTTCTTTGTGCAGGTGCTAGGTGTAAAGCAGTGGTAGGTGAAAGGTGCTGTAGAAAAATCACTGTCCAGATGTTCTGTGGAGCAGAAGTTCATTGTAGTGCAGTGTGGGAAGACAGAGGAAGCTGGTGCACAGCCAAAGCATTTTCCTCCTTGAAGCCTTAGTTGACATGAGCATGGCTGATGGAATTGTCCGTGGTAATTGCATAGGATATTCATGAGAGCACCTTGCCTCCCCTGCAGCACCACAGCAAAAGTTCAGGTTTCAAGGTCAGAGTAAGTATCGCCCTTTACATTTTACAAGTAGAGTGACACAGAGCTATAAGCAAAGGACTGAACAAACTTCATTCCCCACCTGGATATCCTCTCTCATGTCTCCCTGCTGCCTCGGTGAAGCTGCTCCATCTTGCTTCCCCCTTCCACTGTCCAGGATGGGGAAGGAGCAGGAAAGGCTCAGCCCAGAGCTGTCACACATTAACTCACCCACATCCAAATCAGCCTGCTTTCTGACAGGGCCATCTCCCCAGCAAAGCACTGTTGGGAGGCTGATGCAGGGTCCTCGGGACCTCTGCTAGCCCCGTGCTCGTGGAAATGACAGCCAGGGTTGTGCAGCGAGGTGGCATGGGCCAGAGAGAGCACCACCAACACCTCTTTAAGCTGTGGCACAGTCAGTCATGCAGATCTGCTCCAGGAGACCCTGTTCGGCTGTTTAGCTGCCTGTTTTTTCTTGGTATTTCCCGCTGTCACGCCCTTCGGATGTGGATCAGTGATTTTCTCTCTCTCTCCCTTGCACTCTCCCTTCCTCTGTATCACATCTCTGTCATTGTGACTCTTATTTATTTACTTCTCTTCCATTCAGTGCCTTGGCTTTGGACAGGTTTTACTTCTCTCTCTGCCTTTACTTTTCTCCTCTCCAATTGGTTCCTTTGTTCTTCCCTCTCCTCTCCTCTCCTCTCCTCTCCTCTCCTCTCCTCTCCTCTCCTCTCCTCTCCTTCCTTTCCTTCTCTGCCTTGAGCTCTGTCTTCTCCCTCCCTGAGCTTTCCACCTTACCAAAACAGCTCCTTGCAGCGCCCCTTCTACCCACCCTGGGTTTCAGCCCCACACCTCCCCTTCCCTGCCCACCCCTGCAGTGGCAAAGCCTGGGGCTGTGCTGGGGGAGAAGGTAGCTGCTGCAATAGCAGAGCCCACCCTCTAAGCAGCTTCCCAAGCCACTGGGAATTAGTCCATGCCTTGCTTTCCCTAATTGCTGGGGATGTTTGTTTGACTTTAATGAACTTGCAGATGCTTTCTCAGAAGATAATTGCCCCCATTTCCAGTGACATAAACCTAAATAATAATAATAACAACAATAATAACAACAACAACAATAGAACAAATACAGCCTTGAGTTTACCATCAAGCAGGGAGGGATCTACTTGATGCTTAGCTCGCTCCCATCACTAGGTTCAGAAATTTCATGGTGTTGGCAGTCACTGCCAGAAGGAGGTACCAGAGGATTCAAGGTTAACAGGCAGGTTAAAAAGAAGATTCAGAGACTGGATGGACTTGGGGCTTGAGCCTTTCATTGTTATTCTGGTGGCTGCAAAAACCCTGGGCAAACCAGCAAGGAGCACAAGCAGGTGCTGAGGTAGTGACAGGGCCTCAGTCTAGTTGCCCATGGACTGATGGTCCCAGCATGAAATTCCTCACAATTTGTAGGTGCAACCAGGAAAGGTCAAGGTAACCTCAGAGACCAGCAGTGGAAGGGCTTGTAGTACCCCTGCCTGCAGTTTACTCAGGTTGGAGAGAAGTAGGGATACTTCCTGTCACCAGAGCTGGGTGCAGCCCTGTGTTCCCATGGAGGGAATCGGGCAGGAGCTGCAGGACACAAGCTGCTGCTTCTTGTGGAAATGGCTCTAGAGACCTTGCATAACCCTGGACTCTGGGGAGGCTCAGCAGCTGCCTGCACCAGATCTCAGGGAAGCAAGTCTGAGTTGTAAATTAGCCTCTGGCCCTTGGCTGCAGCTAGAGCAGAAGCAGATGTGTCAAGCCCTCACGGGGGCAGGCACTCTGAGCCACCAGAGGTTAGTAGCAATTCCCTAAAATTTTTGTGGCGTCCCAAACTAAGCAAGCAAGGAAAAAAAAAAAAAAAAAAGAGAGAGACAGAAAAGGTGGGGAAAGAGACAGATCGATAATTCAAGGTTTCGTTACCTGCTCATGGTCAGCACACCATGGAATTCAAAGTTGGAAGGTGTTACTTTAAAGTAAGTCACATAGCAGCAGCCATCTTTGCCTGAACTGCCTGAACAGGACCACACAAACCACATAGTTTGAGCCTGGATGAAATGTCTCTTTAGTGCAGTGACATCCAAGCTTGCGTTTCTGTCTAAGCCCATCTGCAGCAGAAATCACATAGTCTTTGAATGGGCTTTTCTAATCAAAGCATAGTTCAAGAGAAATTTTTCACCTGGTCCTTTTGATTAATTACTTCAACATGGTCTGTTTTGGGAGTGGATTTACACAGTCAGCTTGGATACCTTCCTGCTTCATTTCCAGGCTTTGGTCCCTTGATCTGAATGCCTGCTGGCTGGCTCCTTCTGGAGCGACACAATATTTCCCTCCAAAAAGGAGACTGGGCACAACTGACAGCGCACTATGTGCCAGGATCCAACCTGAAGCAAGAGCATAGATGTTGATTGTGCCAAACACGCAATGCCTTCAACGCAGTCCACACAGACCTTGTGCCCTCAAATGCCTTCACACACTTAGGCTGTACCCCAGGATATACACATGCCCTTGAAATTAACTATAAACACACCGCCTTGGCAACCTACAACCCAGTCCTGTCTCTGAGACATTGGGTGCTTTGAATTGCAAAATGAGTGAATGCATCCTGTGCCCCACAACCACCAAAGTTCTCCACAGAGTCCAGATCAAATGCAAGGCAAGTGCTTTTCCCCAGTGAAATCCATGAACTGCTCCGCTCCAGAAAGCATGAGTCCTGGACATCAGCCACTTTGCATGAGCTTCAGGGGCAAGGCTCTTCTTTCTTTCACCCAGCCCGCAAAGGCAGCATAGGCAGTACTGAGTGCCTTTTTCCATTTAAACACTGGTTCCACGGGAGCTTCAAGGTAGTAGATGAAACCACGGTTGACCACCAGCTTAAAAGAAACAGGGTGACAAACAGAAGGGAGAGTCACAAAACAGGTGAGGAGAGTATAATGTATTTATTGAGAAGGCACACTGAAAATATCTAAATAGGTCTATCTTAGATTATTTTCTATGTCTCTTCTCAGTCACTGTACACAAGTCAATAACATCCATCCATATTCCTGACCATCATTAGCTTATTCCTTTCCAGGCCCTGTAAAATAGAGGGGAAATTTCCTACATGTGAGAGGATCTTGTAAAGGATGGGGACTCCATTGTTAGAGGATTTGAAACTAGAGAGCTGAAACTCTGCTAGTTATACCCTGGGGAACCATCCTGCATAAGCCTTCAGAGAGATGAATTAACCTTTTCTCTCTCAAGGGCGTTCCACCAACCATCCCCATAGTTATCCTGGGAAAAAAAGGAACTCTGTTTGTTTCCTCACCTTGCAGACAGGTTGTGCTGAGAGATGTCATCCTCTAGCCAGGTGTCTTCACACCATTTAACTGGGTTAAAAAAAGCTGTTCTCTGTGCTAAATTGCTTCCTCACTTCACAAGGCGTGAAAGTCTTTTCTCTCTCTCATGCGTCCATGCTTCACTCCTTCTGGGGAGACAGCTGGTCTTTTTTTTTTTAATGCATTCTGCTCCTTAAATGCCTTCTCTGAGACAAATCAGGTCATGTAGAGCGAGGCCCACAAAAGCATTGAGGTGACTCAATCCTGTGAAATCAATGGGAATCAGGTGCCTAAATTTGTGAGTCTGGGCCCAAAGTGACCTTTAGTAACACCAGTAGGAACATACATTGTGCTCTAGTCAAGTTCAGAGCATGGGCTGAGATGCACCTTATCCCCACAAGTACCACAGGCAATTAGTTGATTCAGCACTATTTCACTTATGTAACTGAAGGAGAGATTTCCACACATACCTTAGCGCAGGTGTCATGAGAAAGGAATGACTTGGGGTCCCTATATCTTATTATATACCATATTTCCCTTGGGTTGTGAAGCAAGTTATTGGTAACTGTCACTGGTCCTACGTATGTCCAGGCTCTGGCCAGTATTGATGCCTTCTCTGGTGAAAGCTGTGTAAAACCTAAATCTGGACTGCTGGCACATGGGAGCCAGCAAAGTGAATCAAAGGCTCTGGGATTTGGTGTCACATTAAAGAAGAGCTCCTATCTAAGGACAGAAAGGAGTGGGATACCAGGGAGATGACTGAGCCTGTAGCAGCTTGATCCCAGGATGAACATTAAGGAGGCTGACACATGCTGTATATTGATGGACAGAGAAACACTAGGAAAGGGAAAGCTACAGAGGGGGCAGAGGAGACTGTATAACATTGAAAGACCTTTTAATGGAACAGTAAGTTCTTTCTTGATCTCTCCATCCCAGCATCCAAAATACAAAACTGTGTGATTATTTTTCCAAGGCCAGGCAATGAGGTGCACCACAAGAGACAAGTGAACAAACAGCAAGCAAGGACCAAAGCACTCCTCCTTTCTTGCTCTTTGCCTACGTGTGGCTGCGAACACGTGGAACATCTGGAAAACATCTAGTTTCTCCATTTCACCTTCCCGTCTGAAGCAGCAGGTGGGATGTTTAGAAGGGCCTGGAGGTTATAGTAACACCGTCTTCATTCTTTGCCATATTTTGATCCCTCTGTAAGCTGTGGGTTTGGAGATGGAAGGTGGAAAGGGGGCTAGAGATTAGAAGTCTTCTTGGGGTCACGGCTCCATGCAGTTTCCACATTCCTGATGCCTAAGGATTAACCTCTGCCCCACCTGTGTCATAAACATTCATTTCTCATCTCCTACTCTCTCAGCTATGTGACAGCAAGGAAAGTCTTACAGGAACAGTCTGCCTGGGAAGGGATGTCCTAGAAACCTGGAGGTATGGCAGACAAGCAGATGGAGATGGTGAGAGGATCATCCTTCAAGGACTGGAAAGATGTTGTGGGCTGTGTAGGTAGAGGCATAAAAGCTTAACGGTGTGTTTCATAAAGCTTTGCACACTGGCTTCAGTGGGTATGTGGGAATGGTTCGAATAAAACATCGGACATGTTTGACTATGTATGTCCTTTTGTACGTCCATATAGCTGTGTATCCACCAGCCTCAGTGATTTCAAGTCCTTCTGCCATTGAAGGATCTGTGATTTGTTTCACACTGAATGAAACAGAGGCCATTTGCTCTGTGTAAAATGACAACACATTGCATGCACACTTAAAATATCATGAATATGTCAATATTAAGTACTAGTATGAGTTTACTTTACACATAAATGTGTAAATGAAGGGGGTGTGTGATGGAATACTAATATATGAAACCTATTCTTACCAGACCTGATTCTGTACAAACACTGGTAAAAATAGTCACTTTATTTCAGAAGACACAATACTATAACCGAGATGTCACACACGCGTGGCAGATAGATAAGACAGATAGATTTCTTGTTTTCCACTGAGATGCTTTTGAATACATCCTGGCAGGGCTGACTCACCCTTTTAGCTTTCCAAGGAAGATAAATTGCTTTCCAGGAGCTTCACTGTATACAGGTTATTTTTGAGCAGCTTTCTTAATTAAGGTTTATCTGCTGTGTGCGTAATCCACAGATGAAGAGCCCTTGTCTTTTTTTTGTGTGAACAGAAGTTTCAAACAATCTGTTTCTCACCCAGCCCATTGTTATACAACATGACGCACATACTAGATGGATACCGTGCCCTACCCCAGAAGTAGCTGCAGGCCAGTAGCTTGAAAATAAGTAATTTCAAATGCCTGAGATGCCTCAGTGGGGAAGGACTGAATAGAAATGGGATTCCTGAGGGCCACAGTTGGCACAGACAAACTATTAGTACATTTCTTTCACCCATGACCCTAAACTCCACCTCTGCCCCAGCCTCATGTTTCTTATCTTTTATATCTGAAATTATGCTGAAAGCACCCTGTTGGAAATACATTTTGCAGTTGCAAACCTTGCCGTCTGGCAAGGACTCAAACTGATGTCATCCCAACTGGGATAACGGGACAATGATGTCATCGGGCTAGCAAAGGAGCCTTTTAGCTCTGTAATGCAGTAGGTGTGGGTGAGAGGTTTCAGCCTGACCTCCCTGGAAAGAAGAAGTGCCCTCCCATTCCCTGCCAGGTAAAGGGCTGGCTGATGGTTGCAGCTCTCCATGAGTTTATCTGTCAGAACAGCAGGAGAGCCAACCCTGCGGCTCGCTGTGCCCTGGCCTCCTGCTAGCAGCGGGAAGGAGATAAGCCTTCGCAGGGCTACATAGCCCAGGTAACAGGGTAACTCCTCTGGAGTCGGAGAGGCACACATGCAGCAGGCCACACTTCATAATAGCTGTCCTGGTTGGTGCAGGAGGTACGTGGCATGTGAGAGCAGCAAGGCCAGCGGCAAGGGAGACCTCCCTTCAGTCAATGGTTTTCATCTTTGTCCAGGGATTAACAATTTTGTTGCATTCACTGATGGTTTTGCAGGAATCAGCCATGTGGGATGGGACCTTTAGTGTCACGTAGTTATGTCTAAATTGTCTTTCCAATCTCCCGAGCCTGCTGCTGTTTGAAATTGGCCACAGTCCTTAGGGAGAGAAAGTCAAAGCTGGGGCATCCAAGTGTTACACAGTGCTGTAAAGGAGTACCTAGTCTATCTTCACGTTGCTGTGGCTACGGTGTAATGTGAGCGTACTCAAGCTCTCCTTAAACCAGCTAGTCCAGGTATTAGTAGTTACGTTGCCACAGCAACGCAGGACTTACGGCAAGCTGCAAAACTTGCCTAAGGAGCCGGATGGATGAGGCTGTGCAAACCTCTGCACTATCCTGGCTGGATCACAGCTGTTCTGCGAACGTGCTAGTTTAAAGATATTTCCGATTTGTTTCGATCGCCTTGTGCTGAAAGAGACTGGAAAGCTTACCCCAGACGCTGAAGAACACAGTGCAGAGTTAGCTATGCAAGCAAAAGACACACATGAGTGGTTACAGCATGCTAACGCTGCTTCGTCGTTACACATAACCATCACCTGCTCTCTTACAAGCTGAGACGAACACGAAAGCCCACTTTCCGTACCACGTCACTTAACACACTTGGGGAAGTGTAGAACTAACTGCTCAGCTGTGCCCCTGTGATAGGGACAACAACCGTTTTGTCCCTGGGCATGGTCACGAGCACGAAAACTCCTTGTGCTGATTTCTGTGTATTAATATCAGTTGTGTATTCATTCACAGGCTTTTTCACTCACCCCCTACATAAGCATCCTGGCACCCAGTCTCACTCCCGGATTTATCTCCTGCTGTGTACTGACCCATCCTCACCCCTGCATAGCTGGGTGGAGCGGCTCTTGATGATTTGGGGCTGCTCGTTCCTTGGCCATCGTACCCACTCAAGCTCACCCTACCTCACCCCTGTGTACCTGGGGAACGATCCTAAGCGGGCACCAGTGCGAGGGTAGGGGATCCTGTGCTTACTGGGTACCCAGGGGGGGATGGTGGGTACCACCTCTGTCACACCAGTAGCCAAGCGTTTGGTTCACTGGCACGGCTTCGCTCACAGGTGTGTGCCTGACCCTGTCTCACGCTGTGGAAATGATCACTTCCAGTCTGTTTCCCAGCGATCGTGGCCAGTGTGGCCAGTCCTCTCTCCCCCTCTTCACAGGCGTGGTGTTTCCAGTGCCACATGTGCACGCTGCTGTGGCTTCTCCTCCCTTATTTC
>NW_009647236.1:3891466-3911351 GCF_000708025.1 Charadrius vociferus | reverse complement strand
CACTCTTTTTGAATGTATTTATAGGCTGTCCCCTCTCTCTGCTTTTCTGGTCCTGGGCTTTTTTCCCCAGATGGCACCTCTCTGTTGCAGTGGCCTAAGGAGTGGTTTCCTCTTCCCACCCAGGGATGAATGTTGGCTGTCTTTCTCAGCCAGCCCGTTCGCTTTCTTTTGTGACCTGAGCCAGTGTTGGAAACCAGGTGCAGACAGCAGAGAGGCCAGTGGCTCTGCTTCCGAGTAGCTATTTTGGATGCTTTCCAGCGGGAATATTAATAGAACAGTGTCCGTTCATCAATATGCGGCTGAGCTGCTACTTGCCCAGGAGCTGCTAAATTATTGGGGTGAAACATGGTATGTCCTGTAGATTCAGTGGGGGTTTACAAGCTGAGCATTATCTGTCTGCAGCAGACCAGCACAAGGCACAGGCTCTGTTTTGATCCCATTTATGACTTTAATGCGTGGCTTAAGTCTAAAAAACATGGGGAATGCCAGTTCTTTGTTGCAGGGCTGAATTCCCCCCAATAGTCAGAGAAATAATAATAATCTGCCGAAATTGGAAAGACTGATATCTATCTGCCTATTATTCCTTCATTGAGACCGTGAGTGGGGAGCGGAGGCAAAGCGCTTGGAGCGCTCGCAGGCAGGGCGTTTGTGGGGAGTGTATCCTGGGAATATCTGTCTATGTCTGACAGCGTGCATCTGCGGTGGGGCGGGCAGCAATGCTACTCTCTGTTGGCGATCCTGAGCCAAAAAGATATAAAGGACAAAACGCTTGGTGTCATTAGAGTCACACACCTGTGAAACAAGGTGTCATTAAAAAAGAAACAAAGGCTTAAAGGCACAGGTGGATTTACAAAGACTGTGAAAAGCCCTCTCAGGAGAGTGTTTTGAAAATGAGTAGGGGAAAAAATTGGTATATTTCAAAACGGATGGGAAAATAAATCACGGGAATAGAGACAAACCAGCTGATGCAAACCTTTCCATGCAGCCAAGGTGCTTTCAGCATTGCTGACGGAGATGATGAGGTGCTTTAAATTCCTTTTACAAACCCCCTGTGTCTGTCCAGCCCTAGGATGAAATTAGAGCCACCTGGCTTCAAACCCATACCAAATGGAACGGCTGTTTTGAACTTATCACTGCTTAGAAGGAGGGAACAGTGGGACATTCCCAATAAAACCAGAGCCTGGACCACACTTGGAGAAATCTTAACTTTTCTCCCTGTTTTCTCCTCTGCCCTCCTCCCTTGTTCTTCTTTAAAGGTTGAAAAAAATGAGGACGGGGACCAAAAGATTGAGCAAGATGGCATCAAACCAGAAGATAAAGCTCATAAGGCAGCCACCAAAATCCAGGCCAGCTTCCGCGGACACATAACAAGGAAAAAGCTCAAGGGGGAGAAGAAGGGAGATGCTCCGGCAGCTGAGACTGATGCCGCCGACAAGAAGGAGGAAGGCCCTGCTGGTGGAGCAGCCGAGAACAAAGAGAGCGAGGCTCCCACTGCCACAGAAGCGGCCGCCACTGACAGTGCCCAGCTGGAGGAGGGCAGCAAAGACAGCAGCGCGCCAGCAGAGGAGAAAAAAGGGGATGGAGCCACCGACACAGGCTCAGAGCAGCCGGCCCCACAGGCTGCCACTCCTGCTGCCTCCTCGGAGGAAAAGCCCGCTGCTGCCGCTGAAACGGAAAGGGCCACTAAAGCTTCCACTGATAACTCGCCGTCCTTGAAGGCTGACGAAGCCCAAGACAAAGAGGAGCCTAAACAAGCCGACGTGCCTGCTGCTGACACCACTGCCACCACCACCCCTGCCGCAGAGGATGCTACTGCCAAGGCAACAGCGCAACCCCAAATGGAGACAGTGGAGAGCAGCCAAACCGAAGAGAAGACAGGTGAGTGAATGCTCCACTAGGGAATGGGCCTCTCCAGAAATGGATGCCTCCCTCAGTCTCCTGGGGACGCATCTGAGGTTGGCCAGCAAGGGCTGCTGCGGGGTCAGACTGAGGGTTAACAAGGGAATCCCCTTGCTGGGTTTTAGGGGTGGGGGAGTTGCATGTTCTTGCTTAACAGCCTCTTCCCTGCTTCTCAGCAGCTTTTGGAAATACTGCACCTCCTCTTGAGGCTCCTGTTCCTCTAAGTGGAGGTGCCATCCAGCCCTTTTTTCCATGGTCGTGGGAAAATGTCAGCCAGCTAGGAGGCTTGAAGGTGCCTGGGAGAGCTCCCCAAGCTCTGCATATGCTAAAGGGGGAGATGAACCTTCCCAGTCACGCTAGCACAGGTAGCTCCAGTGGGGCAGCAAAACAGCCCGAGCTGATACCAGCTTACTGGAAGCTGCCAGCTTGAGCTGAAAATCACACACAGCAAAAGCACATACTGCAGGAGGTCATTTAGCCTTGCTGGTGGGATGGTCAAGAAGGAGCCAAACGGGTCTTTTTTCTGTCTGCTTGTAAATGGATGAGATTCCTGGTACAAACACATCCTGGTCAGCAACATCTTGTTATCAGCATCGCTTATAGTTTTATTCACACCAATACTTCTAGCCTCTGTACTTGGAGTAGCCCATGACACCCATACTTGCATGAAGCTTTTAGACGTGTCAGCTGGGTCAGACACACATGGTAAGAGGATCAGGTATGGAAAGGGGAGATTAAAGGCCCTGACAGCTCAGTGAGTGAGGACAGAAGAGAAGGTTGAATGCAAACAGTCGCTCTAGGAGGTGTTTTCAATTCTTTGCTCTTGACTGAGTGCAACTCTGCTTAACTAGTTCCCCTGGGAAGAGGTGAAAAGTTTTGAGAGGCAAAAGCGAGCATTTTTGACAGAGGCATAGTGTTTCCAAACCATAAAGAAGAGCCATTTTTGAATTGTGATACTGAGCTGGGCAGAAAATGCATCAAAGACCTGAGGATACTTTTGCTCTTGTTCTTTACCTTCCTTATGTTATCAAAGAAAGAGAACATAAATTTTAAAAAAAAGATAACATCAGAGGTAGGCACCACATGAAACTCAATCATGAGGCAGCGCCAAGCATAAGTGGCCTCCGCATTCATGAGACATTCAGTTGTACAGGGCATTCTGCATTCTTTAGCTTGCTGGGGCAAAAATGTGGCCTATCACCTTGATAGTCATAAACAGCCTGATGTAAATGTTACAGAGCCTCAGCATCCATTGCTGCATTTACTGATGTTTCTCCCGAATTTCATTTGCTCCACTACTTCTCTTCCACAAATTACAATTCCTACTCCTTAGACATCCAAGCTTCATAGCTAACTCAGAGCTTCAGGCAACTTTGTTCCTGCTCAACAAAGTGGACAGTAGGAAGGAACAGATATCCAAATGGCAGATAAGTACTGGGAGAGGACCTCATGCAGAACATTTATGATTTAAGGTATGGACAAGGGGAACAGCCTTCAAGAGCATGAGTCTAAACTGAATGTACACAACAACAAAGGGTTGCTGGTTTTACCTCCTTTCATTTAAACATTTCTAGAGGTAAGCCGTGAAATTGCATCGTTCAAGTTGGGTTTTTGTTGTCCAGGTCTCCAGCCTTTTGTTCTTACTTCATGTGATGAGTTGAGTGGCAAAATAAATGTCATGTGATTTCTGAAATCTAATTTGGTATGTTGCATGCTGTACTTGCGTTGTTTTTATACTTGGGCAGAGGTATAGACATCAATGGCAAAAACAGGACAGAGTGAGTCAGTGTTTTATGGTCCTCTGTACACAGGATAACAAGTACTAATTAACTCATATTTAAGACTTGGGATGCCCTATTCCTAAACAGGGATAGTGATTCTGCTTTAAATTAACATTATATTTTTATTCAGATAAATCTGATGTAATGGATAGAGGGAGGAAATTCATAGTAGCAGGTTATTTCATTTGCTTAATTTTACCTGGTTTAAGTCACCAATCATCAAAGATTTGTTTATTTCCATGCAGTACTCGAAGTTATTTGCAGATATGTTCCCCATGCTCTTGTTGGCTTTAACATCATTTGAAGTGGCCAACCATTCATGGCCACATCATTTGAAGTGGCCATTTAAATGCATGGTTTAATATGCATTTGCACATGATACTGTTACTTATGTAAATATCTAGCCAACAGAGTAAGTTGGAAAATATGCAATCAAATATATATTTAAAAATGAGTTTTCAGTGATTGTTTGAGTGTTCAATACCAGTATGTGCATCTATTTATACTTACTCAATATGCATGCCGCATTACTCAAGCTTACCAATGTTTGCAGAAAGCAAACATGGAAGGTGTGTGGCCCCAGTCAAACTGATAGTCTTTTTAAAATGTTAATGAATATAGATTTTTTTCTAAATTCCTGTTCCAGTATGATATCAGCCTTCCAGTCACAAACCTGAGCAGCTGGGTAAGTGCCCCCAGAGCCATCCACGAAAGAAATGAAAAAAAGATTAAATAGGCCTTCTTGTCCATCTCTCTGAGGATGCTGAGTTGCATTCTACAATACACTCTATAGCACAATGTCCAGAATAGTAAGAAGCTGCTTTTTCCTTAAAGAATATTCCACAAAAGAGCATCATCACAGTACAAAAGTTCCCACAGACAGGAAATATTTCCTGACAAAAAGGCTATGTTTTTTTTTTTTTTCCCTATCTTCATCCTATTACTCCCTCTCATCTCTTTAAACCTCTCCGTTTGTCTCTTGGTACTTACTCTTTCCATAGACTTAAAGGCATTCGCCACATCTCGATCTTTCTCCCAGTCATCCCCCAGCAAACACAGCACTGGTGGTTGCTGGCATGGCTGCAATGGTTTGGTCATTCGTGAAAGAGGGAGGGCTACCAAACATCTGCCACTCCAGTACTCCTCCAGCCTGGGGACAGATCCTCTTTCAGCTTCATCAGTCCCCTTCTCCCAGAAGTCATCCCCTTGGCTTTCAAAGGTCATCTCATATCGTTTCTGTGATCGAAGACTGGCACAGTAGTACGTGGTGTCAGGCTGCCAAAAATAAATCAAATTGGCTCCTAGCCAGTGTCATCGGTTGGCTGGTTGCCATGGCACGCTTGGCTGCTACTACCGTGAGGCGTGCCGACCGTGCTACTTTTGTGTGGTGATGTTCATCTGCCTTGAATTTTACTACAATGGCTATATCGTGTCGTCCCTGATGCAGACACAGGCAAAAGGCAAGGGCATTTCATTTATATCCAGAAGATATTTTCGCCTTCATCTAAGGGCAGGACAAAAAAAGACAGGAAGAGGGAAGAGGAATAACTAACCAGATAAAGAGAAGTGAACAATTTTTCATACTTAATATTTAATATTTCTGGATTGGGGGAGAGGCTGGGTGATTCTTCACACCAATTGCTAATTCCCCTGACAGCCCTCGGTCTCCTTGTCATTCATAACATTCCACATACTTTACCTCTGTTGGTAATGGCTTAGGAAATGGCTTCAAACAACTGTCCTGTATCCAGTATTAGTTGACCTGGAACCCCAGGCATTCCCAGTTGTCCAGTAGGGCAGTTTTTAAGCAATCCTCAATGTATCAAAAAGTAGATGGAAAAAGTAGATGAATTCCAACCTGGGTAAGGCACAAAATTAGTTGGTGGGCTTTGTTCAGTGGCAATGAGGGACTGATGTAAGAAAGTCAATCTCTTAGTTCTCTTCACGTCTTTTGGTAGGTGACTTGCACACCAAGAAAGTGTTCTCTTATCTGAGCATCCTTGCCAAGACTTAGGTTTATAAGCTTTCTTGTTATGATGCAACTTTTCCCTCTTTGATGTTGGTATTATGCTTCGAGAGGCTCCCTTAGACGCCAACCTACTCAACAGGACAAAATTCAAAAATGGTAGGAGGGAATTTATACATTACATATGGATAAGGAGGTGAGAGTTATTCTAATGTAGGTTGCATTGGCTTAATTCCAGAGAGTCTCCATCAAAGTTACTAGAAAGAGTCTACATTAGCGCAGCTTTGAAGTGAGATCAGCATCCAGCACAGCAGACTATAGAAAAAGATGGGCTACTGTGTGCCTTATGGGGAGGAGAGGAGGTGAATGTCACACAATGTTAGATTCTCTTTGTACTTTCCCGGGTTTTCAAGTCTCACCTCCAAATTTGACTAGCTCTCACATCAAAAGCACTCTCAGATTGTCATGTAAGAATACAGCAAAGCCCAGAAATCTGAAAGAGTAAATTGTGCCTAAGGAAACAAATGGATCTTCTTTTGTTGGGAAACGAAGAATGCTTTCTCCCGCTTCATGAAATAGCTTTACAATGGAGCAGTTTCACAGCTGAAATGAAAAATCATCCAGATGACAATTGCTTTGCATGTAAGCGGGCCAGCAGTTCCCCCGGGGCCCTGTATCCTGCAAGCAAGGAGCACTGGGAGGCACCATCTTCTCTTCACTTCCTCAGAGGGAGCAAGTCCCTACAGATCCTTTTTCATGGTTTAAAGCTGAATCAGTTCTTTGTTTTCAGTTCAGTCAGCATATTGATGGAAGGACAATACTTGCTTCACCTAGGGAGGACTGGTTATATCAAGATTTGGAAAGGGAGACTGTCTATTGTCATGTACCAGCTAGAAGGTACAGCCTGCGCTACGCAAGAGGACTGCAGTTGTATAACTGGAATTTTGGTTTTGGCCCATGGGTAGCTGGCATGAGGCATAACACCCTCACTGTCGTTCCTGTTTCACGGGAGCTTATCTCTGCAGCTACACCTGGCAGCCGAGGAAAGCAATGCAAATACAGTAGTCTTCCCATGACTGCCCCAGAAGGAACAACTCTAAGCAAGCGTGCCAGCATTCTCTTGTCTGTCGTACTACTCCAGCAACAAAGTAAGAATATAAATGCAATTTAGGTTACCTGCAACATGCTAAAAGGTGTCAAATTATGTACCTAGTCCTCAATTGCTCTGAAATTTTTAATCTTTGCATTGTGTCTACACAGGTATAAGCATTGCATATGTATTTCACAGTCTGCTTTGCATTGGTGCAAATAGCCATGTGAGGGGCAGAGTGAGGAAAGCAAAATGTCACAATTTTCCAGAGAACAGGAAACCTACGCACTACCTGCTACAGGTGCAGGATTTCCTCCTCAGTTGCAGTGAATACTGTCTCTGGTCCCATGTGTGCCTCAGGTCTTCTATTTTCTAATGAGATGCAGCTTGCCCAATGTAGGTGGGAACTGCGTTAGTGGGCTAGTGGTGAAGCAGGACCTGACCTCTTCTAACGAAATCTTAGGTGGCACTCGGCATATATACTGATGACAAGGCGTGGGCTGACACTGGAAAAGGCCTCTTGAGGACAGCAGATTGACCACTGTTTTGCACCAAGGAGGTACCAGTACTTTTGAGACCTCAGTAAGAAATGCATGGACACTCAAGGCTGGTTAACTGGTTTATTTTGTGAAGGATGGAAATTAAAGGAAAGATGACAGCAATCTTTCATCCTTTGTGATGTTGGGGACCACAACTGTTGCAGTATCAGCTGAGCCCCTCCTTGTTGATCATGGCATGCTCCACAGAGTTCCTGTTCATGAGGAGGTTGGAAAGCCTCTCTCTTCTTCACATCTTTATAGTATTCTTCCAGCTGAACAAAGCTATTGGTCTTGAACCTGTACAATACTGAACTTTCTAGATGGTATACCAAGGTCTGCTGAGAGCATTACGCTCTTACACATCTCCATGGGAAGGAGTTCTTACAAGCAGTACAATACAGGTGGTATTGTTTAAGGCAGTGCATACTAATGCCATGGTATGTGCTCATGTTGTATAGTGGTCACTCACGCTAACAACACGGCTCTCTACAGCCAAGGTTAAACTCCATTGAGATTTCACTCAAAATCACTGTCTCCTCGTTGCAATATTTTCCACAGTGACCTGCTACAACTGCACTCAGATCATGTTCAGAAAATGGTCAGAAATCCCCACATGGGAGGAAGGCTTTCTGCCATAAATGATAACTGAATTTTCTGCTGAGAAGGGCTCCAATAGCAGACCAGTTGACAGAATAGACAGACAGACAATGAAATGTAAGTGGCAGCTGTTTGCTGTAGCTGCCAACAGTGCCCTGCACCACCACCAGTGTCATCTCTTTACACTAGGATCAAGTAGGCTGAACTTTTCAGATAAATATAAGCTTGCAGAGTATCAGCTGGGATTTACAGCTCCAAGGAGCAGGACTGTAAAGGTAGCAGTACTGACTCTGTGGTACAGATGACTGCCATGTGCAGAGGAAAGGGATTGGGAAAATTCAGCAGGTCAGCACTGTCAGATTAGTTAGACATTCCTCGAGAGCTGCTATAATAGGTGCGTTAATACCGGATTATCAGTGGCAGTGCAGTGATCACTTCCAATCTCTGTGGCAACTCTACGGACTCTGGCAAGGTGAATTTGTACTCCCAAAGGTCCATGTAAATAACTGGTAGAGGAACACAGAAATTGCCAAGCCAGGTTAGACCTAACATCCATTTATTGTACTTCTCGCAGTGGCTGGCACCAAATACTGCTATTTGGGCAGATTTGGGGTAAACTACCTCTCTACTGCTAGGACTCGTCCCTGTCCTCTGCTGCCTAGGATTTGGTTTAACAGTTAAAGCATGATGTATTTTCTCTTTTGATACTAATTATAACTGTGGCTTTATATATATGCAAATGTACAATATCCAATTGATTAAGTGTAAACAGCTTCCCCAACTCCAACCAGCTGTACAATGGCTGGAAATTTCAGCAATGAATTGGCCACCATTGCCTTAAATATTTTTCTTTACTTGTGTGATGTCACAGAGCAAGCAAAAAGCTTCTGACAACCCTACTTCATGCCATTGATTATTGTATATAGCATCATGTAGTATGCACATATGCACAGAGGGCATAGTACTGTAGCCCTTGCTGTTCATCTCTTTCCTGAAGAAAACACAAGCAATGCTTTCAATTGTTTTTTTACATGAAATGATCCCCATGCTTTTTAGCATCTTTGTTGCTTTTCTTTGCACTTCCTTTGAATCCGCAAATGTAATTTATGAGATGGGGTGACAAACACTGTACACGTTGGTCCAGAAAAGGCTGAACTTGTATACACATGTTTCTAGAAAGGCAGTATTTCCTCTGTTTTGCACCTCATCCCAGTCCTTATGCACATCAACATCTTTGCTTTATGAAGACAGCTGACCAACGAGCACTGTTGACTGCAGTGATGTCCAGGTCTGTTGTGGACTTGGGAGTTCTCCTCTTTATAAAGGCACTGCACAAATATTTTGTTCAGCTGTATGATGGTCTGTGAGATTGGGCAGTGGCTAAGAGAACCAAAGAAAATGTAGGCAGTGACAGGAGGCTTACAAGTCAAGCCACTGGCATCAGCTCTGTGGGATAGGTTCCACCTCCAGTTCTGGACCTCCAATAAACCTGAGAAAGACCAATTTATGCAAGCTCAGGTCTCTAGCCACAATTTATTTCTCAAGACTACATTCATGCCGCAAGTTTGACTTAAAGGAGGGCTTCCTCATTCCCTAGCTTTCCTCTCTGATGGTGTTGAATGTCTTCAGGCAGAAAATAGAGGAGACACTTAATGATAATGTATGGGGGAAAACTGAATGATGGACACTGCAGCTGTTGTGTGCTTAACTGTTCTCTGAAGGGGAGTCTGGTCTGCTTTTGCAAGTTACTAGAACTGTGGCTTTCTTCCTAGTTCTGTATTCACTGCTAAAGGGTCCCTTAGCATATCCTGTAGCTCTAATGGCCTGTACCATATAAAGAGCCTTGGCCTTATGGTCACCAAATGTGAATGTGATCTGTGGAAATGTTTCTTTTTTCTTTCTGCGTCCTTAACTACATCATTGTCAGCATGGGACATTGGAAAAGAGCTGAAAATGTCAGCTGAGGTCCTGGCAGCCAGGAGCCCGCGTTGGACGCCTGCCCTTTGCAGGGCTGCAGAGTAGTCGGGAAAAGAACTATGGAAACCTGGACAGGGCCCAGAGATGTAAAGGAAAATGCTCTTCTCCTAATGACAGAAAAAGTGAGACTCGAGGCTTCATGTAAATAAGTCTTAGATAAAGGTCATAAGGTCCCAATTATCCGATGTTCAAAGGACCACACACTTTCCAGCTGTACCTTGAGGCAATAGGAAATGAGTCCTCTTTTCGTTGTGAAAGAAAGCAGAAGGTGGAAGGCAGTATTCAACCTCTCCATCTTCCTTCATCAGAACACACTAATTGGGAATGCTAGTAACGATAACCGGACATTACCTGTAACCTACAGGGCTTAATGAAGAAGAAAATCTCGCTGACATTTGAAAGAGCGTCCAAATCCCAATGCTAAAGTGGTGCAGTGCTGCAGAACCATAGCTGACAATGCACTGCACGTACAGGGAAAGGGATGGGAGGGCAGGAGCGAGAGCTGTGACCAGTCTGCAGGAGCATTCCCCAGTGCTGCTGACTTTGGCAGAACTGTCTTAGCAGCTGTGAAAAATGTTTCAGAGACCTTACTGGGTAACCATTTGAAGAGATGGAAGATGGAATAAAGTAAAAGTTATTTAAAGTTGGGGTGGTGGATAGTACTTTTAAAAACCTCTTAGCTGTTCTTAAAGGCTTTGGGCACCCACTGATTTGGAAATGACACAAACCTCTAAGAGGGAGGTGTGAATGCAAGCTTGTGTGGACTGAATCCGTAACTGCCTAGTTATGAAGATGAGATAAGTATGGAGTATAGGACTCCATACTCACTGGGTGTGGGCTTAGAAATGCAAGAGTATGTATTCCAGCTTGGACACCCTGTGTTACCTACCCCAAAATTTCTCTTCCAAGCTCCCCTTCTTCCTCCCTCCTTCCTCACATCTTTTACAGCCTGTTTGGAGGCAATGTTCACCAGCTGTAGCTGCAGCTACTGGACTGAAATCTAAGCCTCACTAACTTATGTAAGGCTAGGATCTCACCTGTGATTTCAGCATCAGTATCATAAGAATTCAGAGTAATCTTCAGCCATCAGTGCTGAAACGAAGGATATGCCACAGGAGACCAAGCCCTGGGCTGGAGCCTGCCCTGCTGCACTTCAGAAAGACATGCGAGTTGAAGGAGTCTGTGGTCTTAATCTTAGATCTGCTCACAAATGGTCTGTAAGTTTCTTCCCCTGAGAGGGGCTCAGTGCAATATTGTAATAGTGATCTTCTGTTTTCGCTTGTGGTCAGAAGGGATGGAAATCCCCTGCATCCACATGGTCTGATTAGAGGGCTGCTGTGAGGTGATCTTCAGGAGGGCTGCTACGATTTATACAAGCAGCAATTCTGTCTGGCCCTTTGTCTGCATTCACAGTCCATTACTCCACTGGTGCACCAGGGATCCAGACGGTGAAAGTACAGTGAAAGGAAGTAACTTCTTTATTGCCAGACAGTGAGCGGGCATGACTGTCACCTAGATCTCCTAACCCCGTACCACACATGCTTAGTCCTACACACGTCCCATGGTGCAGCTCCTAGTGTTTGGAATGGACATACAGGGTGCTGCAAGTTTGCAAGTCAGTGGGACTGCTGGGTGCTTGAGGGGTCCTTCAGCAGCATAAACAGTTTTGGCACATGCCTTTAAGCTTATCTTTGGGGATGAATGTACTCTTTGCAAAAACCTGTCCGAGCGCTACTGCCAAGCCCTCGCTGGGAGACTTATCAGCGTGGTCAAACATGGTGCCAGGCACAAGGACTGAACTTGCCCTCTTGTCCATGACACAACATCTCCCAAACACACCCGAGGCCCAGCAGGAAGGCAGGAGGAAGAAATGCACAGTACTGCTACCGAGCAGCGCCACTTCTCTGGATGAACAGCAGACTTGGGTCTCAAGAGATAGTAACCCAGCACTGCTCACTGCACTCAGTAAAGACACACAAAATG
Source organism: Charadrius vociferus (assembly GCF_000708025.1). Lineage (NCBI taxonomy): Eukaryota > Metazoa > Chordata > Aves > Charadriiformes > Charadriidae > Charadrius > Charadrius vociferus. The sequence goes on along the minus strand of NW_009647236.1, from coordinate 3,899,519 downwards.
AGAAAGAAAACGTGTCTTTGTGCCTCAAGCTAGAAACCTTCTTCATGGCTGAAGCAAAATGACTGGGAGAAAGATGGATGGAGTCACTGATTTTTACATCAGAGAACAAGGAGAAAATTCTGGCTGTTCCTAACTGATGTAGCAGGCAACTGCTTCTTGTCCTCGTTTCTAGCAAAACACATACACATGTTTCTACCAAAGAGAGGAGTCGAGCATAGTTGCAGTTCAGACCACCTCCATGCAGGGCTTCTGAGTCCTGCCAGGCTGGAAGTTTTCTGTGAAACTTTTTTTCATCAAAGAGCCCTTTAACTTGTCAAAACCAAACATTGTGTACCAGTACCAAGAATGGTGGGATTTGTAGATTAAATAGTAAGAGAAACCTTTGCCTGCTTTTAGAGTAGCTAGCACGTGAGGGTGAGGTACTCCCAGAAGGGAACAGAAAACAAGGTGGACCCATGCCTTACACTAGGAAGCTGAAATCCAGTGACCTTTGCAAGCAAGCCATCGGGCCGCTGGATGAAGATTCCCCAGATCCCTCCTGCTGGAGCTGTTCTACTTTGCGTAAATTATTTATTATTTGCTGGAGCCAGGATGTGGAGTTTGGTCTCCCCCATTCCAGATGAGTGCCCTCACCACTGCTCTACCGAGTCAATGTTTTCCTCTGGCCCAATGAATATTTAATGATTTATGGAAGTGGAACAGCTCCAGCAGGAGAGGAAGAGTAAAAGAGACGTGTTCATTCACGTGGATATCTCACGACATCGCTCTGCGACCAGCAGGCAGGACCCGAGCCAAGGACCTTTACAGCAAATAAAATCAGACGGAGGACCAGGGGAGACCACATGAGCACAAAACGGTGGGGTGCCACTGCCTATGCCTCTGCAATTTCAAAGCAGTTTCAGAGTAGCTGAAGCTCAGTGGGTTCATGCCTCAGATAAGGCTCTCTTCTGTGACAGCCATTGTCAAAATGATGGTGCCCAAGCCAAAAGTACGGGCTGCTCCATCTTGGCCAAAAGCTTAGAAACTCTGCAAGTGGGAGCTCTGGTAACTCACAGTCGCTGTGGACCTGTGCAGAGCTGGGGTCTATAGCAGACTTTGTCTATGCATGAGATAGTGGAGGAGCAGCTACTGCTTGGCCCCACAGCAGGACCACCTTGGGCTGGCAGTGATAGCAAGGGGACAGCCATGGCAGTGCTGAAATGTCCTTTGATGAGGGAGAGAAGCCTTGTCATTATAGGCTAGCTCATCAAAGGGCTGTCTTAGCACCCCATAAGGGTACTTTTTTCCACCACAGTGGATAGTACTGAGGAGCTTTGACTTTGACATTGACAACCTGGACATACCTGCTGCTCCAGGGCATTGGGTGATACAACCTGGCCTCGTGATGCCATGGCTGTGCTGGGGGCATGGGGCTGCCATGTTGTGCTCCTACAAGGTCTCCCCAGCGTTTGCAGCTGCCCCACTGGGTGCCCTCATGGCAAGGCTAAGTTCATTACCCACCTGATTGAACTGAGGTGGCTACTGTGGGCCAGCTGCACTGGTTTGCTTGGCGCAGCGCTCAGAAAGTTCAGAGGCGGGAAAGTCCCTCCCAAACTGAGAGAAGGTTGGGGTTTCCTGTTTGTTTGTTTGTTTGTTTTTAAAAAAAAAGAAATCCCAGATTTGAATTAAAAACAGAATGCTAGCTGCCATCACCTTCACAGGGAAAACTGTCACTGGCAACAAGAGGGCTTGTGAAAGGTTTTCCATGCAGCTCCCTCCTTCCTTCTGTCCCACTGTGCAGCTCGGCTCTCTGAAAGTGGCCGGTGCCAGGCACAGGGCTGCCCAAGGCCCTCCTTTCCCCCAGGAGCATCACCACACCTCTGGTCATGGAGATTTCTTGAGGTGGAAGAGGCAACCATGCAGTCTAACCTCCCACCTTAAGTCAAGCTGTGTTTTTTCACCTCCCAACCCTTAGGCTTTCTCACAGGCACCCAAGGGATAAGGTGACAGACCGTGGAGGATCTGGCCTTTGCAGTGTGAGCTGCCCACCCAGTTTTGCAGGACAGGTGCTGTGGCTCCTGATCTTTCCATCCCTGGAGGACTGTGATTAAGCATTCCCAGAGAGGGGATCTGAGGCAGAGGGGAGCACTGCTCTGCACCAGCAATGCCACTCCGCGTTGTCGCAAAGTGGGGTTTTCCCCACAAGTGCTGATAGTTAAATGCCTCTTCCTATGTCCGGGCTGTCATAACACGTGTGATGACCTCCTCCCATTGAAAGGAAAAGCAAAGGCTCTCAGGAGCTTCAGCAGGTATCACATTAAGCCTGAACTGCCTCCTAGAGAGCAGTGGCTGTGTTTCAGTGCCCACTCTACACAAAACACATTGGGATCCTATGTGTGTGCACACCAGCTGTGTGTATGGGAAATATTAGTAATATCTTTGATGCAAAGAGCTGGTGTTGTTGATGTTGCAACTGCTGGGGATAGTTACCAACAAGATGGCTGTGGAAGGCCTGACAACAGGCACTTAATTCATTTTAGCATCCAATTTGCAGAACCTTGGTGTATGATGATGGACAGAAACAAAGTAATGATCTCTAAATGAAATTTCTCCTTCATTTAAACACAAAATGGGAGGATGGCAAAGGGAAGAAAAAGAGACATTTTATATCCTCTCCTTGATTGTAATTCCCTGCCTTCAGCTAGATCAATATCATTTCTGCTGGAGATGGAGGCTGCCTCTGGTTTCCATGGCAATCTGGTTGTTGGAGGCTTGCAGGCTCCATGAATCCCCAATTTATCAGCCTTCTAGGCTTTAATAATGGAGACCAGCAGTCAGGCAGCTTATGAATGGCACACGTCTTTTTGGCTGGGGGAAGGGAGGCGGGAGTATGGTTTGTAGTAAGGGCTGCAGCAATTTGTTTTCCTGCCACCGACAGCTGAAAGGGGAGGAGTACGAGGAGAGGAGTGGTGCATTAATTCTGGATGCACTGAAGGAATTTCTAGACCTTTTTGCTGCAATTATGGAAGGTTTCCTCTTTTCCCTGGCCAACTTTGCCGGGGCAGGTGAGGAGAATAGCTTCACAGTCGGTCCTCTGTGATGGGGTGGGAGCTGTAGATGGAGAACCCAAAGGCTCCAGTAGTCTGCACATTTCCTTTCTCTCCTTAACCCTCTTTATTTCAGGATCAGCAGTGCGTGAATGCCAGCAGTCTGCCACAGTTTTGGGTTCATTTTTATCCCCTTACTTATCCTACCACAATTGCCAGGCTGATCAGCAGAGCTGTAAGATGAGCAGACCTCTGAGGAGCTGATCTGTCTATCAAACTTCTGTCACTTGCTGTGCTATTCTCTGCATCTGCCAGGCCTCTCCAAACCCAAACTTCCATCCCCAAAGTGCTGTAAGCTTCACTCCCTGAATTAATTACTTTGCTAGAAATGTCCTGGCTGTACAGCAGTCATTATCAGTCACTTCAGTAAGGCTACATTTTGCTCACTTGGCCATGATCTACTCACGGTATTTCCATTTCTTCTTATCTTTCCTCTGATTTATCCCCTGTGATCTCACAGGGCAGCCACCCTAGAGAGGCTAAAGAATAAACGGATATGACTTATCAATACCTTGTTCTTCTGTCCTCTCACATGCCCTCTATTTCTAAACCATCCTCCAGAACTTAACCCAGCAAGTGGGAAAAGATGAGTGACACAAAAGAATGCTGTTGCATGAGATGGGGACATCCTGTTTCCTAGCGTGTATGCCAAGAGCAGCTGCCAACTGTTACATTCCACAGCTGGAAGCAAGTAAAAACCTCTATATTCAAGCTGTTCAAAACATAAGGTATTTAAGGAATTAAGAAGAGTAACCTTTCTGGACTGCAGGACCTGTGTGAAATCAACAGGGGCAGGCATGTAGAAGAGTAAAGAACAACTTGTGCATTATTTCTTCTTAGGTTTTCCTCAGGTGAAGTAATGAATGCTGATCTTCTACCTGCCTTCCTGTGACGGTTGGGGTCAGGGGCTATTGCTGAGATTGTTGTACCTCCAGTTTTGGCTTGAAATTAGGACTTTGTGGAATTTCAGAAACCCCAGGATCAAGGCATCACACCTATCAAAGTGCTGCTGTATGCAGAGTGGCTAGTTGAGATGCTGGAATGAAGAGCCAAAGCGACTCAGCCTCCCGGGTACACCACAGGCTTTTGTGTGACCACAGCCCAGTTCTTCATACATTGCTCACTCTAAAATGCAGATAAAAGCCTTTGCTTTCTTCACTGGGATGCCACGGCATAAAATACCTCCATGATTATGAGTTAGGCCATTGTTGTGGTGATGAAGACCAGATAAATACTTATATTGCTGGCAGCCTGTAGCAATTTGGGAAGGCCACAGTGGAGACAGCTCTTGACATTCACAAAGGTCTGAGTTCTTCATAAATGTATGATCTGGATATTATATCCTGGTTTATCTTACATATCTTGTACTATCTGAATATTGTATCTAAAAAGACCGGTACACTACCTTGCTGGAAAGTCAAGCAGCGGATAATGAAGAACTATGATTTGAGCGTGTACAGAGGCATCTTTGACTCTGGCTCACCGTTTTTGGGGAGATGTAGAAGCTGGTAGCTTGGAACTTCTCCTGAAGGGAGCCTTTCTGCTCCAGCAGGGCAGCTGAGCAATTGATTGCGAATCAGATCAGCTCTGACCCCAGCTGATGGCTGGGGACACCCTGCGCAAGTCACTTCCCATTTCTCTGTTTCAGGGTCCCTGGCTGTAAAGACCGTAGAGCCTCAGTAAGAGTCTGTTGAGGTCAGCACCTTTGACGCTGTTTGGCAGGAGGCCACTCAATACCAGTGCAAAACATCTGCCTCCAAGGCACCCTCATCCCCAAAGGGCTCTTTTACCTCCCCTTCAGCCACTGTACTACACACTGTCCCACTTGCCCACCACTTTCTGGTGCAACAAAGCATCCCCACAGAAGCACCATGACAGATCACAGCGCTGCCAGATGGGAGCACTCTGTCCTTCCTGGAGCTGCGTTTGCTTGTAGCGGTGGGGATGGCCAAGAGGGAGGCATCGTTAAAGGAGATCTCACTGTCTGAAAACCTAACCACAGTGGGAGGCTTCTTCCAACCCTAGCCAGATTGCAATTGCCCAGTTATAGGTACTGTATGCAGAAAGTTTGGGCCAAAAGTGCTTGTAATAGGCAGGAATAAATGACCAGCCAGCCGTGGGCATGTCATTTGTCTCAATCTTCAGGCTTGGCTGTATCTGCAGGTGTGGGAAGGAAACAGCAGCGGAAGAAAGAAGGAGAGCTGCTTCTTTGCCGTTCTCCAGGAAGCAAAAATATTTGCAAATGTAGCTGTAACAGGGTTAACACCTCACATTCACAAGGAACATCCTCCCTTTTCTCTCTCCACCCTCTTCCTCCACCACTCCCATTTCTCTGGAGACCTCATTGCTCCCTCCCATCAGCCAAAGTTGGGAAGTTTCCATGGCAACCCGGCAGCTGGTGTCTAGACACTGTGAAAGATGCTTTGCAATGGAGCTTCGAGCCTGACTCCCCTCAGCACCCGCTCCCCGCCGACTCCCCACCACTGCGCACCCTGAGCATCTGTCCCACCACTCCCTCCCTTTCCATCTACTGCACACAAGGATGCCAATGCAGGGTGGGATTTCCCGTGGTGGTGCTGGGGGAAGAAAGGCTCAAGGGCGGGAGGAGAGGGAGGGGAAATCCCTAAGCCACTGGCTTCTTCAGCCTGACAAAGCGCAGAGGCAGCTGGGGCGACAGAACTGGGGCTGGCTGTCCTCTGAGGATTTAGCAGGATCAGAAAAAGAGGCAGCAGTCCAAGCTTGGACCAAAGTCATCAGCCATGGGACTGGCAGAAGTTGGGTTTTCTCTGTCTGCTAGAGCAACTAAGGTTGTCATACATGGCACTGAAACAAAGATGAAGCGGTCCAGGAATAGGAGGCCCAAACCACCATGTATTGTGGCCGTAATCGCTTTTTTGTTGTAACCTTAACAGGCTTCTTTGTCTGCTTCTTTCCAGTAGTTACTGGGCAACTTCCCTGGACCTCCTGCCTGCTGCTTGCAGTGGGGGCATCCCTCCCCAACACTTCGTTGCAGGGTTTGCCAAGGGTATGCAGATCTCCCAGGTGCCATGCACCCACCAGGATCCCCAGGGCTCACAGGAACCAGGTGATACCCTGGGTCCGTCTGTAGCAAGTGAGATATTCACCAGGGGTTTGGGAGAAACTATGCAAGTCAGTCCCCTGGACCAGACACAGCCACTCACCTGAAATACCCATTTCCTTCATTTCTCAGTGTTTTGCTGGGCCAGCATAAGTCTGCCAGTTTTCAGAAGCAGCGAGTGGGGAGGGTGTAGGATTTTAGCACTGCGTATGGCACATTGTAGGGCTGACTGCAATGGGCTAACTGGGATTGGGAAGAGAACTGTATAAGCAACAGCTCTGAACCTGAAGTGCATCTCATTTTCAGCAGTCTCAGACCTACCGTCGTCTGCCTGGAATCAGCTTCTGGCTGGCTAAAAGGACAGATGGATCGGGACAGATGAATCAAGCTGTGAAGCCTGGATCCAAATCTGGATCCAAATGTCATTAAAACTAGGAGAAACTCAGGTCAGGGATTTTAATTGGGGCTTTCCAGTGCTCCTTACCCTCCAAAAAATGTCTGTAAACGGAGTCACCTCTGGGGCAGATGAGGTCTGCTTATTACAGGGCAGGAAAACCCACATTAATATTTGGAAGCAAAGAGGACACCAGATGAGGCACAGGTTTTCAGTTCCATCTCTGACCAAGCTGTAGTTGGCAGAGGACAGAGGGAGAAAGGAGTGAGCATGACAAATGCTAGAGAAGGAGCAGCGGCTGCGTAGATCTGGGCAATACTTTAGCATGAAGGCATGAAGTTCTAGCTGCATAATCAATATCAGCAATAATTATGCAAACAGTGGGAAAGCAGCAAAAGCAAAATCCCTGCATCTGTAGTAGAATCCCAGAGTGTTTGTGCAATTTCTCTTCTCTTGGCATCAGCTGTGGTAATTTAAAGATCTGCAGTGGAACAGAGACAAAAAGGAAAACAAAACGAAGCCACAGCCACAAAAGAAATGATCAGCAGAGAGGTTGATGCTACTATGGTCATAAGCTGATGTCTGCTCTGATTTAATTAATCTTGGCAAGTCAGACGGGAGCTGGGCAGGTCCCAAGAGACAGTGTTTTACCCGGAAATCCATTCAACCTAATTTCACTAATGTAGGGCAGTGGAGAGACTTGGAGAGGAGCCTGCACGCTCAGCCATTAGAGCACAGCATAGGCAAAGGCAGCTGGAAGTACCACCATCCAGCAAAACTGCTGCTTGCGTGCCTGCTTCAACTTTACAGCAACCAGAGCTGCATATGTTCAAGGCGTTTGCTCCCCAGCAGGGCTCACAGACATGACTCTCACCCTTTCCAGGAAATAAATGGAGTGCTGAGGGGCAGGAGCTCTCTAAGACCGTATTTCAGCAAGGATCTGTGGTGCACATCCGTATTGTTTCTCTTCCATGGCAAGGCAGTTCCATAGGAGGTACCAGTTGGAGCTCGAGGTATGAAGCATGTCTGTGACACAGGCCCTTCAGCTGAGAAGCAAACGCACTTCAGCCTCTCCCACCACGCAGCTCTATGGCTTAAGCAATTCTGCAGTCGCAGCTTAAGTTTTGCCTGAGGCTGCCCAAAAGGTTTCTCAACTTGGCTGCCCTGTCCTGGGTGCTAGATTGAAGTGAGATTGGTGGCAGCTCAGTTCACAGATGCCTGTCTCTTTGGCAAAATTATCCCATGCTATAGGATGATTTGGACCGCAGCATAGATTTCAAAAGACTGAAAGAAAAGGCAAAGCTGCAAAACAAACAAAAATCCCAAAGCTGTGTCTGGAGGAAACCACAGGACTGGAATAAACAGGAACAGCGCAAGTGATGACTGGTGTGCAGTAAAACAACTGTGAGGGTGATGACTGGAAGCACAAACTAGGTGGGTTTTGTTGTTGGTCTTGTTTTGGGGTTTTTTGTTAGCTTTTTGACCTAGCCATTC
>NW_009647236.1:3872721-3891425 GCF_000708025.1 Charadrius vociferus | reverse complement strand
CTGCTTTACCTTTCAGGACAGATTTTATTTTTTGCCCCTCTTCAAGCTTCTTTTGCTTCATATTACAGCTCAGCCTTCCCTCCTGTTCTGTTGCTCCACACGTGCACATATTGTGTTCTTACATTGTGAGTTTGGGCCCTCCTTTTTGCTCTGTGGCTGGAATGCTCTAGAACAAATGTGGACGTCTCCACCTTGGCTTGCTAAAGATGTAGGTGTTCTCAGGCTGCAACTCCTCTTGTCCTAAGGCAGGCATCTAACTATGTCAGGTTAATAGAGTCCTAGAAATGTCATGTTAATTTCCACTAATTAGAAAGGGAGCAGAGGGTGAGAAGATGGATGGAGATGTTTCTGTCTATATGTCTGCAGTTAGGTGAGATGTCCATCCACTCCCACTTCAACTTTCCCATTTCATGATTTCTTCACGTGTATCTCAGTGCTGCCCCAGTCCAGGTCCATTTTAAGAAATAACTCACTGCCTCCTGCTTGTTCTCACCCTTGCAAGTGGACACAGGGGACTCTGATCTCACAGGAGGAGGTCTCACAGTGCTGGCATGTTCAGAAGGGAGGCAGCTTTAGACAGGTGGAAGTTTGGCCACCCAGGATGAAATGCTTTTGTTCTTCAAGCAGGGGACAGAACATTTTGCCTAAATGCCCTGAATTCTCACCTGCTTTTGTGTCACCTTTTACGCCTCTTCCAAAGAAGTGTAAAGTGAATGTAAAATGCTGTGCAATTCTCTCTGTATAACTGTACGTGTCCATTACACACCAACAGGTGCGACAGCCCAGCATTCAAAGAAGTGGGAAATCAAGACTAGTTACTGGGTAAAAAGCAATGTAAGAAGTATCCCCTCTGATGTATGGAATCCCCAGGATAGCTATCTATTAATCTCCCCAGAGATACTTTGCCCTCCTTTTCTGGGACACTGAAAACTAGGCTGGAGAAAACCCGAGAGAACATACTGCAGAAATAGCCTGCATCAAACAAACTGGTGAAGGGTGAGTCAGATAAACCATCTCGCCCCTCCTCATGAATCAGAAACTGCTATTAACTGGCCTTGATGTCAGTAGGGTTGTGCGGCATTGCTCCCATTGCATGGAGAGAATCCTCCTCTTTTTACTGCTGTGGTTTAGTGGTGTCACAGCTTGAACATTATTTTTTCTGCTGAGTTTTTTATCCTTTGGGATATTACTTCTTGCTAAAGTTCATTACTATATATTAACACCAGGTTGCTTCTTTTCCCTCATCCCAAAGATCAATGAAATGCTGCTAAAGCTGCTAGGAAATAAGATAGAGCTTAGCAGGGCATAGCAGTGCATAGGGCATTTCCCCTTATTGCTTCAACTCTATGCAAGAAGAAAGAGGGAGAGTGGCTGGCTGAATTTTCTGTGATAGTTCCTATTCAAAGAGATAGACCTCTTGTTTATACTCGCGATATCCGCAGTCAGGAAAATTTGCTCCAGTTTGTGATGTGTCCAGCATTGGGTTTGTATGATTCCTCTCTGTTGACTTGAATATGTGGTGAAGTGATTTTAAATCCTTTCTGCTGCTCCATGACCTCAGACGCAGTCCAGGCTATTTCAGCCATGGCAGAAATCAGTCCAGTCTCTGGGCTGCTTCATGGGGGAGTCCTCTGCCTGCCACTACCTGCTCCCCAGAGAAGAGCAACGGGGGCAGTGAGGCACCCTCGCAAAATTCCTTTGCCAGCCAGGGATCTCTGGGCGCCACAGGCACTCCCTGGAAATTAGATTTGCCACTGTGCTGAGCCAACAGGGAACAAAACATGGCAGAAAATTGTGTTTCAACCTGCCTGCTTATCCTAAGAGCAAGGACAGGAAGGGAAACGTTGTGAGCTGCCCCACGTCACTGAGGTTGCCAGCTCCCCCGCTTTAAGTACAACCGGATTTCCTGCCCATCTCGCTAGGACAAGGTAGAGCCCACGACTGTAGGAGCTGAACCCCACTTTCAGCTGCTGACGTAATGGGGGTGTCTGTGCAACTTAGCTCTTTATATGTCTTGGCTAAGGCACTCAGTATCACAGCAGGTATGCAGGACCTCCCAGTGCCTATCCCTGTGCCTGCTGCGTTACAGCCTCTTCTGTTGTGCTGTCCCGAGGAGGCTGTGGGGACTGCCGGCTAAAATCTGTGCATATTTTCAGTAGGAAGACACAGAGAGTTTTAAACATACTGAAATATAGTGTCAGGGCTTGTGTTCCCGAAGCCGCATTGCCTATCCTTTGTTGCTCTTCCATTCATCTTGCATTTATGTGCGGAAAAAATGGAAATTCTGCCTTACTGGGATCTATCAGAGCCTTATAGCAAAGCACGCTTTGCTGCTGGCCAACAATAGTCTTTTGGCTCAAATTTAGGGGTAGATGATTGTGCACTGGGATTCTACTCTTGGCTCCATAATCCAGCATCTCCTGCTATGAATGCCTTGGAGAAGAGTAGGATTAAAAAGACTTCCCCTCCCTCCCAGTGGAGCGTGATCAAGTCATTCAAGAAAATTAAGAAAACTAGGGCAAGTTGGCCTGCTTTGCCTTGCAACAATACTTGCATCCTGTTTTAATCAGTAGCCTTTTTTGTCTTTGGTTTATGGTTGTAGCATATATATATATAAAAGGAGTCCTTGAGTAGCATTCTGTTTAGCTGTTCAGTATCAAGGGAAAGAAAGTCCACTGACAGGGGGTTGGCAGGTGCAGGGGCTCAGGCCCTGGGGGTGTTCCCACAGACTTCTTCCTTTTAGAAAATCAACAGTCAGAGTTTACAAAAGTATTTGAAGGTTCAGAAGCAGAGCCTTTAACGAAGATGATTCAGGATAGGAAGTTACACATATCTTAAAGGTGACCCATATGGAAGTGGTGCCTGGGAACATATTTAAAAGCTAGGCTAAAGAGCCGAGGGGGAGAGGGAAGCACTACTGCCAGTGTTGGAAGCAAATACAAGTCTGCCATCTGATGGCATCGAATGGACCAGGCCAAAATGCATAAACGGTGTCAGTAAGGAAAGTTTCACATACCAATTAACATTCTTACTAATGCTAAATATGAGTGTGAGGATGCTAATCCTCACAAACTAAACATTGGCTTGTGAACTTCCATATTGTTGAGCTGACAGCATGGGCCATGGTGAGATTTTTGATTACACCAACTAGCTTTGCCCCAGACAGCTCCCAGACACAACCACCCTGTTCTGGAGAGTAAGGGAGTTTAGCCATATGGACACGAGCTGTGTGGTGCCAGCTGGCCTTGGGGCCAGAGAGCAGTCCCTGGCCCATTTTATTTGCTGGTATAACGTAATCTGATAACCCATCAGAGAAGCCAGAAACTGTCCAGGGACCCCACAGTCCTCCCTGAATAACCACCGGAGATACAGCGATGCTACGCAGGTATGTTGAGTGCCAGCATTGAGGTGATTGGTGACATACCAATCTTGTGGTCTGTCCCACACCACCCAGCCCTTCAGCAGTTGTTTTTTTTCCCCGTTCTTTATCCCAAGTCTGGAGTGATGCTGCTTGCTTGGTCTGTGTGTATGTGTGTGTGGGAGGGGGAGTCAGTAAAGAATGGGGAGAGATGACAATGAGGCAGACCAGCCACTACAGTACACTAAGACCCTTGTGCATTATTCTACCTGACAGCCCTGCATCCCTGGGTGAACCATCACCTTCTCCTGTAAAAAGCAGTCCACACGGTGCATAGACCTTAGTGGGGTTTCTGAAAGAGACCCGGGACATCTTAGTGTACCCTGATCTAAAGGTCAGGAGAGCTGATGCAGTGAAGGGGGCGTAGTGTCTCGGGCTTGATGAACCTAGCAGCAAGATCACTGTAGCTTGAGGGGCGCTCCTGTCTCTTGCCTTGTCCCTCCCAGCAGCCTCTGCCTTCCCCTTGGTTCTGATCCCCTGTCTAGTTCATTGTTGTGGGATTGCTCCTAGTGCTCATTTTAACTTCTCATGTGAACAATGTGACAGAACAAGGTGTCTGATTGACAGGCAGACCCAGCCTCCAGTTACATGCATCACTTCCCCCCGGGGCAGCTCTGCCTTTGAAAGGAGAGCCCAGAAAACTAGAGAGATGTGGCAACCTCCTGGATGAAGGCTCCCATTCTTGAAGGCTAGAGACATTTCTCCAGATCTATGTTCAGTGTAAGAGATGTCTGAGTTACGGGTTATAAAGCTTTTTCCCCTGGGTCTTGCAAGCTTCAAGTGCGTGTAGACTTTTCTCTTTGTGACTTCTTTAAGTCTTGGCTGGGAGGGTCCTTAGCAGTAATTAGGGGGCAGCAATTCAACCGTGGTTGGCACAGTCAGGGGGTTCAGTAAAAGGGTGTGTGATCTAGCTGGTAAGCCGAGAGCCTAATCAGTGCACCTGATGAAATGAATAGTGGTTGCCTGCCACATCAGTAGTGAGCTAAGCAGCTCTTTCCAGTTGCTCTTGCTTTCTGGTGGGGCTGGAAGTGTTTTGTGAGAGCTATGCACTTGGGCTGAACCCTGTCATGTTCTTTCCGTGCTGCAGAAATGCCAGGGACTTTGAGACCTGGGTCACTTTGGGGAGGGAAAAGCCTGAAGCTGTGCAGTCCGTCATGCGATGGCTGTGTGCACAGGCAGGATGCTCTAGATCATGGCTGACTAACCCTGGACCATCTTTTTACCCACCAGATGCTGTAGAAGAAACCAAACCTACTGAAAGTGCCCAGCAGGAAGAGGTGAAAGAAGAAGAGAGCAAGGCGGACCAAGAAAATGCCTGAACATTAAGAAATGACTCCCCATTGCCCCTCCCTCCCTCCCCCTATCTTCTATCCTTCCTTCCCACCCCAATCTCGATCTTCCCCCTTCCTGCTCACATCTGTGAGCCTGTCCGTCCCTCTCCCATTCCCACTTAAACCCTTTTTCTCTCTGTGTGGCAAACATTTAAAGAAAAAAAAAAAAAGCAGGAAAAATCCCAGTCAAACAGTGTGGCTTAAACATTTCTTTGTTTCTTGGTGTTGTTATGGCGAGTTTTTTGGTAATGATGATCCAATCATTTTGGGAAAATTCTTGCACTGTATCAGAGTTCTTTGACCTGGCGCGTGCGTGTGTCTGTCTGCCCACCGCGAGCGCTCTCTCTCTCTCTCTCCTCTCTCTCTTCTCCAAGTGTGTGTGTGTGCAATGTTACGTTCATCCGAGGAGTCCAGACTTACCGAGTGAGTTAAAACAAAAGAGGAAAAAAAAAAATTCCTTTTCTTCCTTTTTCAATGTGATGGAATGAACGAAAGAAAAAAAAAAAGACCAAACCCAACAAACAAAAGAATGAAATATCATACTAAACCTCAGTTTGTTTTCAGAACTAAAACAACAAAAAAATGTGCCAATTAGCGTAATGCTTGGCTCCAGGCTCCTTTTTCAAACTGAACAATAATTATAATAAATGAGAATAATGATCATTAATACCACCGTGTCGCATTTCTATGCTGCCGTATATCCTGCTGGCCTGCCAGCCGAATGGTGGGCCACTTCTTGCGTGGCCCTGCTATGCTCCTCAGCCACCGATCAGTGACGGACCACACTCCCTGCCACTGCTTAGGGGATTCTTAAGGGAAGTAGGCTTGGATTTTGAGGTGTTAGTACCAACTAACATTAATAATGAAAGTAGCAAAGTCAGTTTCAGGAAAGAACAAAATAAGCAGCCCTCTAGGAGACCTCTGGGCCCTGATTTGGAGAAGCATGTTGACCTTGGAGCAATGACCATGGACAGCCCTGTGGGTCTCAGCAGAGGGAACAGCTTTGGGTCCATGCTGAAGGTCCAACCACTGACAAGGGCCACACTGAGGGCCATGAGGGGACAAGGTCCCGGGGCCTGAACTCCCCCCGGCAGCAGGGTGATGCTTGCCCCACCGGGCTGGGGTTGGAGAAGTTGTTGAGTAACATAGTGTGGCCCTCCAAAAATGTTGTTTGGCAAAATAAATTGGGCCAATGCATTGAGTAAATAGGCACATGGACAGGACAAGGTCTGGTAGCATCAGAGCCAGTTGAGAACACTTTGAGAAATATCCCATTCCTTTAACCAGGTTGTTTCTCCCAGTTCTAATGAAGGCCAAGACTTTTAGCTGTTGTTTATGGCCTTCCCCCACAGCCAGCTAAAAGCGTGGCGCAGGCTTGGTGCCATGGGCAGAACATCACCTCGTCAATCTCCACTACTGCTTTCCACGAGGGTGCGGGGTGTTCCCTGCGGCACACCAATGGTGTGCCCATAGGCCCAGCCTGTCCCAGTGGAGGACTGACAGATGCCCGGCCCTGAGGTTGAATGGCCGTCCTGGTCTGCTGTTCTGTTTATGAGCTGCAACCATGAATAGCTAAAATCCATTCAGTAATAAGTGGGCTTTCATAAAAGCCCAGTTATTGCTCTTTCTCTGCCCTGATTATTATCACGTGCTTTCCCACCATCTTGTGCACGGTTTCCTGGCCGCATTGGCAATGACAGGCAGGGTACTCTGCAGGATTGCCATACGATGCTGCAGGGCCACAATTAAATTGGCCTCACAGCAGTAACACCAAAAAGATGGGTCTGCTGACAGCCCCAACATCCCTTGGTGGCTGACACTTGGAGTGGCAGCCCCACAGCCTTCAGAGGGCTGGCTGGCCCTCCCTGCCCTTCTCCTTTGTTCTCCTCCATCTCTTTGTTGGAAATAGGGAGAAAAGATGAACGGTGTCTCCTCAGAGATGATCGCTTTGAACATAGACCGCTCACTGGAAGTGCCATCAAAACGCGTCAGGATTCAATTCCATGTGCTTCCTGGCGTTGTGTAGACATAAAGAGAGAGAGAGAGTGTAGAGAGAGTGGGAGAGAGATTTTACAGAGATTTTTAAAAACAGGGATTAGAGAGATGAGGGGGGGAAAGATTTTCGAGTGGATAGATGGATGATAGGGAGAGAGAGGGAAGTATAGCTAGAGTAAGAAAGATTAGAGTGAAAAAGTTGAGAGAGAGACAGGAAGAAATTAGATAATATGGAGCAATAGATGATTGATAGAGATAGTGAAACGTAGCTAGCTAAAGTAGATTAGACAGACTAAATAGGTAGAAAGATGGGCTGACTGACAGATAGGTATTGTGTCATACTTCATAAACGATATATATGCTAATATTCCCATGTCATGATGGGTGGTAAACCCTGAGACACCTTCCAGCCTGACCTCAATTCAGCAAATGTAGCGCGGACATCAGGCATTGCTTGGACCGTATGTCAGGTCTCACCACCCTGCCCGTTTCTGCCGTGGAAGCGGCAGGGAGGGGGATGGTGTTTGGGGAGGGAGAGCGCTCTGATGGACACGGGGTGGCCAAGGCGTAGGGAGGAGAGGCATTGAGTATGTTTGCTGTTCGTAGCACGCGAGGTGCTCAGCCCAGCTTGGACGTTGCAGACGCCCCGTGTCTCTAGCACCGAGTTGAGAGAACTGAGGTTCAGCTCTCAGGATTTGTGGGAGAGGTGTTTGGGAGGAGGCAGGAAGGAGAGAGCACGGTTTTTGTTTAGCCTCATCTCCTGTCATGACCATTTAAAAGAGTTTTCTTAAGGACTGTCTTGCCTGTTTCTGCAAAGACCATGTGGTCTCCCTGCTCTTCTGACTTCAAACCCCAAACTTTTCACCTTGCCTCCACTTTACTATTACTGTTTTTGACTTTATAAGGAAAAGAAAACTGCCTCTCCTGTCTTCCTGGACATAGGCCTTCCTCCCTCCTCAAAAAACAGAAACATTTTTCTCTCCCCGGGGATGTTTTATCTTTGCATTTCGCATGTTGCCTCCCCCTTGGCTGATGGTTGGGGCATCGCGCGTGTTTTGTCACCGTTTGTAAGAACATACTTTGCCATGTTGCTTAGAGAACAAAGGGTTGCGTTTTGTGTTTTGGGTTTTTTCCCCCCACAAAGAGAACGGGGTATGTGGTTACCAACTGCAAACCTAAATAATTTAAATACTAATTCCTCTCCCTTGGTTCCAGTTTAAAATTACTAGCTGTAACCGAGCACCCCCCTATCTTTCTTATTGTACCATGTCCTGATCCTGCCAGAGAGTCAGGGCAAAGAGAGCGTGAGAGAGAGCACACAGACAAATCCTGCCTTGAGCAGGCAGTGGTTTAATGTGTAATACACAAGATTTGTATAGGAAGCTGGGCTGTCTTCAGGGTACAGGAAGAGAGCAGAGAAAAGCATTTGGATTTCCTTCATTTGCCTCTTCAGCCAGATTTTAAAAGGCTGAAAGGAAACAGTATAAAGGATGTAGCATGGGACAGAAACTGGAAGGAGAACAAGGGTATTTGAGGAACAATATTTCTAGCAGGATATCAAGTGAGCTGAGAGCAGCACAAGAGGCAGGAGGTCCCAGAAGTAAAGAGTGGAGCAAAGAGTACCCAGCAGAGTAGTTGGAGCTTTTCCTGATGCAACAACCGACATGAATTCCCCAGGGAGTATATATCTAATCCTCTCTCCCTGAAGAGGATTTGCCTGGAGGTATCTGTGGTTGTTACTTTATGTATGGAGAGGGAAGGGCTTATCAGAATGACTCATGCTGGGAAGATGGTGCCTGACCTCACGTACAGTGCTATGGAAATCCAGAGACCAAGAGGGGCTTTTTCCATGCCTCTGCAGTAAGATATGCTAGTGATCCACGTCTATACTGAATGCTTGGACCAGCTGTAGGCCAGCTCTTGACATTTCACCTCATCTAAGCCTTGGAAAAGTATAAAAAATCCCAACCTAACACCCTCCGCCATCAGTGCAGCAGATCATATGAATTTGGTCTGCTTTGCAAATGCTTGTGGCATCCACAGACTGTCTACATTGATAGCATATAAAAACCCACAACCCTTGCAATAGTTGCATCAGCCAAGAAGCTCCACCGTGAGCCACATTCCAAAGGGAGCGGAAGGGCATACTGCTGAGATCCCTTCAGACCCGGTATTTTCCAACCCCAAACCCTAATGCAGCCCCATGAGAGGCCTTAGCTAGAAGGAACTCACCTATGGTGACAACATAAACACCATCTCCTGGGGAACGTGCCACTCTAAATGAAAGAAATGGCCATGACCAGAGGAGAGGGGTTTAGAAAGAAAGGAAAGAAGAAAAAAAGAAAGAGGGAGTTCATACCAAACTCTCCATGGGAGATATTTCTTTTTTCCTCTGCTGTCTGAATGGCAAACTAGCACGTGAGGCTTTTTGTATTGAAGGTCTGGTGTTTGTCATAGGTGTCTTAGGAAGGAAAGAGAGCGGCTGTGATTTGCGGAGGTGAAGGGAAGGGTCTGAATGAATGTTTTTGTGGCCACTCTTGGCTAAGAAGTCCGTTCGGTGGTCACCTGCAGCTCAGCAATGTGGAGGGGGGGTGGTGGTGGTGGTCCTCTTCCAGGCCTGTGCTCAGATTCCCTGCTTTTCCGCATTGCCACATTAGCACTTTCACTGGATATTTAGAGCACCTCAGGACTGGTTCTCCTCTCGCTCACACCGGGGTAACTCAGGAGTCACTCCACTGGAACCAGTGGTGTTAATCTGGTGTGAAAATAATGCGAGAGGAGGATTCAACTCCTCGGGGGAGGATTTTCCAGGTCCCCGAGGGGGAAAAAAAAATCAATGGGAGTTACATGTCTAACTGCCACTTGTGCCTGTGAAAGTCTGCCCCTTATCTACCCGTATGTATATAGGGTACAGTTTTCAGAATGACCTAAGTGACGTGGGCACTTGAGAGCACACATTTCACTGGCTTTCAAAGAGACGTAAACTCCTAAGGCCCAAATGCTGAAGGATGTGCAAACTCTTCTCTGCAGCAAATTTGAGGACTTGGGCCTAAAATTCTCCAGTCATTTTCCAAACGGAACTGAAGATCATGAGTCATTTAGGTGGTCCTGAAAGCGCTACCCTCTATCCATTTTTCAGGGTGTTGATCTCAGGTCATGTGCGAGCCTGCATTCTTGCCTACAATGCTTTATTACTACATTCCTCTGTTGAGCAATACTTGGAAGAAGAGCTGAAGGTTGAGATTTGCAGAACAGGCTAGTGACCCCAGTGGCTCGTGTCTGGAGTGCCCAACTTGAGAGACACCTCGCTGGGGCCCAATCCACAGGTCCCCTGTACACTCTGAACATCAAGATTCATGTATTACACACCCAGAACCACTGGTCACTTCCAAAAAAAAATCCCAGCCTGAGACCTAGACTACTCTTGCAAAAGAAAACCCTAGGTGAACCGTTTATCCAATAGCTTGGTTTTTCTGCTCATGCCTGTTCCCAATGAATGAAACACATCCCTGTGCATCACCTAAGCCCTATTTTGAGGAGTTACACTGGCATACAGCTGAAGTAACACAGTAGTAAATCGGGGCCTGAAGAAGGCGGCTACAGCCTAGAGAGTATCAAGAACTGTGACGTGTCTGGAAGCTAATAAGAGCAGAACTTGACAATTAGAGCGGCCCATTTCCGATGCTCTTGTGTGAGGATCTGGAAAGAGTCTCTCACTCATTGTACTTGTGCATTATGAATGTGTCCATCTGCAGAGATCTAATGTACACATATGTCCTGAATATTGTCCTAAGGTTGCAAGCTTCAAAAATGAGCAGAAAACATTCCCGAGAAGTGAGAATAATACAGATGTCTGTATTTGAAAAATTGGTTCAAATAAAGTCTCTCACTTATAGATACGTGTAGTTGTGTGCAATTATTTGCTCCTGGAATAGAAGTTTCTCCCTTGTGGGGGATTTCAATGCTTTTATGAAAAATCTCATTCCATTCTCCCTTGACCTTCTCAGTCAAGTCCTATTACTGTGGAAAGAAATACTTTCTACTTATAAGTCCTATTACTGTAGAAAGAAATACTTTCTACTTATTCTGTCTGGGTAAAAAACGACGTTAAAATGAAAGGGTGAAGTAAAAGGTCTGGTATGTTTTTACTGTTGTTAACTATCTATTGAGGTAGAAGATACAAGCCCGATGCAAAATGTGGTCTTCCTGTGCAAAAGTACTAGGTATTTATATAATAAGAAACAGACATCACCACAGATGTTCTTGACCCATGAAAGGCTGGCGTGTGGCTGTCTAGACACTCCCTGAAACCAGGCTCAACTGAGGAAAGCTGTGCTTCGGTGCTGCACATCTGCAAAGTGTCCACAGTAAAATGCTGGGCCTGGGATGTTCCACGTAAGGGAATCTGCTTGGGTGTAGAAATGGTGATGCGGGTCACCATTCAGTAAAGCACTCAGCATGTTTAAGGAAAAGTGAGTACAAAATGGAATAATATTTTCTTTTTTTAGACAATTAGGCAACCTTGTGCAAGTGTACCTAAAGATATCAAATTCCTCATTGGATTTAAAGCTTGAGTAGTTCCCTGGGAAACTCCAGAAGTTTTTGGGATAGGAATATATATTTCAGCACCTAAGAAGTCCCCACCAAGTTCTTTCCCTCAGTATCAGCTTTGTGCCAAGTGCGATGAAATATGAGCAGAGCAGCAATTGCTACCCAAGCTGTGCTAGGCTGCTGACTTAATGCTGTGCTGTATCTGTCAGCAGCTCAAGAGCAGAGCTGAAATCAAGCATTTTTATCACATCTATTCATCCCAGGAAGCTTTGCAACCACTATTTAGAAATCACTTGCAACTCATCTCTGAAATACAGCAGCTGGCTTAGCAAGGGCCCAGGAAAATTCCTGATGAGGCTCCAAGGAGCTGCCTGGGAAACAGAGCAGACCTCGGCACCTCACATGGGTTCTGGACAAAGTGCCAATTTACAAATGAAAATGACACAATTAGATGTCTGTATTCTTGCATGTAATCATCAGTTGCCCCATGGCTTCTCCAAAAAAGGCGTGGACTCCAGCTTGTGTGCAAACAAATATTTAGCATTCAAAATCAAGTGGTTTCAATTAGCCACATCGCTAGATTGCAGGGCTCAACCCTGGCAGATTGGCTTTGCTTCAGTGGGGCAAAACACCTGTGAAGGGGCAGCCAAGGACCTCCCTCCAAGTCCATGGTTGTCTTGGGGCAGCAAGGCTGCCTCGCTCTCTTTTATCTTCTATACAGCGGGTGGGGGGGGGCAGGAGGCTGTCCAGTTGTCCACGTGTGCCAGCTGAAACACTCAGCCTAAAGTAAATCACCGCCATAAACTCTCTAACCCGGCACACAAAGCTTGAGCATGATTTCCAGTGTCATGCTTTTGCCACTGTGAGCTGGAAATAAACTTTCTGCCTGAATCATACAAAATGACCCATGGCTCACCTTGGGTGTTCGTCCCCCATTGCCTCTCTGCCCAGGTGAACTCCCTTCAGACTGCTGAGACTTCACGGACTGCGCCAACAGCCTTTCCCTAGCTTCTGCAAGACATCAGTGAATGATGTGTTTCTGATTCCTGTGGTGGTCCCCCAGCTTAGCCCACACTGCATTAGGAGAAAACCTCCTCCCCTTGGGGAAATCGCAACAGGAGATTCAGGTCTTTCTGGCTTTTGACAATGCCAACAGCCTCACCGCAGACTTGCCACCTTCATTGCTCCACAAAGGTCACCAGCAAAAGACCAGTGTTTCTCATACTATCTCTCAAATTTCTAACTCTGCTATCCTTTACCCAGCAGGCAGCATCAAGCACCCTGTAATAGACATTTACAGTCTCCTAATCTGCTACATTTTGCCCTGTTTTACCATTGTATGCAGAGCTGGCATCCAGACTGACAGGGGCTGCTGCCCTCTGAAGATGAGCAGAAAAAGCCAGACAAAGGAAATTATGCACTTCTGTACATAAGGTCACTTTTGTTTATTAAGAATGAAATTATTTTTCTCCATGTAGGGTCACTTTTTTTTATTAAAGAGGAAATAGTTTTCATTTAGCTTAGTATGGAACGGTGAACATGAATAATAAGAGAGGCAAGGAAGTAAAAGCCCATTTGTCTCAGAGGAGCACCGCTGACTCTGTAGCTGAGAGGCAGGGTTTGCAGAGAGGTGGTAGCTTGTACGGGACAGATAACTCCAGTCTTTGTAAATGCACCAGCCTACGAGCTGGATACAGGTAGAAAGGCACTGTTTTGTGCATAATTTAATTATGGTAATTAATTAAGCAAATTATGAGTAAAACATAATTAACACTTCGGCAGCAATGGGTGGATGTTAAGCCGAGAGAGATAAGACTCATTATCTGCCTTGGGAGAGAGGAAAGGTCATCGCTAGCTGGATAACAAGGAAGGGTTAATTGGGGTGAACTGAAAAGTGCTGGTGAGGTCTCTCTCTACTGAGCCCATGATTAGGCTATTTTTTGGCTTGAGACAGGTGTCTTCTGAAGGATTTTGTGGCCATCCTCAGGACCCAGACCCAGAGAGGGAAAAACGGTTTCTCTCACTGGAGGAGAGGTCTGATGGAGAAGGTTCAGTTTTCCCCCTCTACACCAGGTGTGCCAATCCTTGGCCATTTATCTACGCACAGTCAGTCAGTCTGTGGTTTAAGTTTCAGTGAGCCTCATTCAACTTCTGTCTGTGCAGCAGCTCATGCTCAAGTGCAGGAACAATTTCACTGTGGGTGCTGTGGGCAGAGCCTTCTTCCTTGTGTTTGCCCAGGGCCTCAGGCTTTCCTTCTTGGGTCTCTTTCATTCTGAGGCAGACCTGAGTGATTTAGGAGCAACACAGCAAAAGCTAAGAAACTGCCAGATTTAATGGTGGCCTCAGGGGGTGCTGGTGTCTAACAGGGGAGATGCCATGGCTTTGGATGTGGAGGACCAATGTTTCTGGAAGTAATGGAGAAGAAATCCGTGAGGAGCAGCCCAAGTGATGATGGGTCATTTTCTCTAGAAGCCACCTTAAGACCAAAATACAATTCCTGGTTGAATGCCAGCACTGGTCAAATGGGTGAGCAGTTTCTGAACACAGGCACTTCAGCTTTCTCACCCCACAGCTTCTCAGTAGCAAAGAGAGAGGAGACCTACAGCCATGGGTTGCCACCCCCAGTCTCCTCTCCACTCATGACAGCCAAGCTTGGTGCCAGACACCCCACAGGGCATGTTTGGGAGCTGGGGCTGGAAGAACAAAGTGTGATGCAGGGTGCATAGACTTAAAAGACTTTGCGTGTTGACTGCTCCCTAGGAAAAAGCTGAAGATCCCGGGGGCATCGCCACCCTGTCTCGTGTTTGAGGGGAGGATGAGGAAGGCTCACCCACCACCGTGGAGGCTGGCCGCTGGGGAGGGCTATCTCTGCTTCGCCGCCGGGCTGTTGGCACTCTCTGCCTCCCAGACCCTCGCCGGCGGAGAGCCCATTAATAAGGCTTTCCAGCCTGTCACTTCCATGCTGAATCCTTTGAAAGCCGCGCTCCTCTGGGCCCATTAGAGGGAGGAACTGTCTCTGCTGAAACATATGGGGCTGTCAGGCTCTGTCTGGCTGTTGCTCTGAAAGCTGCCGCTGCTCTGGCTGTTTGCTGACAGGGGGGGTAAAAGCCGTCTTGAGGAGGCTGTGATGAGGACGGGGGCTTGGTAAGGTGCTGGGGGAAGATGGCAGATGAGCTGGCAGGGATGCTGGTAAGCAGCGTGCCGGTAGGTGATGGGCTGCTATAGGAGGACATTGGGTTAAAAGGCAGCCCAAAAGGGCTGCTGGGCAGCTCAGGGGGAGTCTGGCATGCTGTGAGCGTGACAGCGGGAAGAGGTACCTCTGATGAAAAGTGGGGTAAGCTGGGTGGCAAATATTGGGTAGGGATGTAGGGGCAGGTTGCGGCAGCAGAAGACATGGCTGACTTCAGAATTGTTTGGGCTTGTCTGGGGAAGGAGAGGATAGCAGCAGTGCTGGGTGGCTCTGTGGGGATGATGCAGAAGGGAGGTTTTGGAGAGCATCATGTGGTCACACCAGCCTGGAAGCTGCTAGGTGCATTCCTGACATCGCCTGAATGCCGCTGGAGTTGCTCATTAACCAACGCACACCCCCACAACCCCCTCCCCCCAGCTCCATTTGCAGAGACTGAAGAGGATTTAATGGAGTCCCTTGACTTTTTCCTCTGAAATATTCATAGGTTTTAGCAGTCCATTTCATGCTCGCCTCCTCCTCCATTAGAGAGCACCGAAGAGGGACTGGGTGGAAAGTACGCTTCCGTGGAGTCAGGGATACAGATAAAGGGACCTGCGGCTCCGACCAGAGGCTGCTGGAAAGTGATGTACTCCCGGGCTGCTGCCCGTCCCTCTCACCAGGCCCGCAAAATGACTCAAAATGAGCCCTGGGCAGCACGCACAGGGAGGTGATTAATACAGTGGGAAAGGAAGGAAACCAATTAAGCAGAGAGTGCTATCTGGAGGTGCTGTCCTGTCTGCCCCCCCTCCCCGTCACACACGTACACCCCACATCTGTCTCCCTGCCCGTCTTCATGATCTGCAAGGCCAGGAGCTCTGAGAGTCGCACAAGCTGATGAAAAATGCCTGGAGGCAATTAGTTTCCTCCTTGCCTCAGCACTAACACTGATACAGGGAAAGTCCAGAGCTTCGATGAGACGGTGCAGAAGTGTGTTGGATTTTGGATGCCCTGTCTACAGTATCTGACACAGCAAGGAGCTGGCTGGGAAGTGTGGAGAAAGGCTGAAATAAATAGTGCCGTTGCACTCTGCTATACGAAATATCCCAAAAGATCAGGAGCAGGTGGGATCTCAGAGCACCATCTGCATCACCCCCACCTTGCACAAAAGAAGAGCAACTGGACTTGTGGCGCATCCCACCATGATATAAAATAGATCCTTCTCGGGTACACTCATTTCCATTTTCTTGTTTTCTGTCTCTCCAGTTTGACATTTTCCAAACCTGTTAGGTACTAAACCAGTTCTCTAACATTCTAACTAACTGGTATGTCCCCAACAAAGTCCCAGAACCAAATCTCTCTGAGATTTTGGGGGTGGGGAGGGTTGCAACCCTCTGCTCCAGATTCAAACCTCTTTTGCAGCACTCACACTCCTAAAGCTTGCAGCTGAAAGTCCAATGTAAGTTTTTATCAAGGACTCTACAGACTACAGTAGGACCTGGATAGTGCCCTAAGAATACAGATTGTTCCTGTGCCAGTGCTATCCCAGCAAAAAGGACAAGAGGTGCTTGGAAAGCAGCTCCCAAGTCCACTTGGCTTCGCTCTGCATTAGTACTTGGATGAACCAAATGAGCAAATTCTTCATGCTAATGAGTTGTTCACTCTGGCTGACAGAGACAGAAAGCGGGATTATAAATGTACAAATTCCTGTGGTTCTTCCCTGCTGGATTAAAAACCAGACCAAAGTCACAGATGCAACAGCACCTATTTATTCTTACTCTCAGAACACTTGTCAGGCTGCTTCCCCTTCCCTCCCATACACACACACACATGCGCGCGCGCGCGTGTGCGCCCTAGGAATCAGATGTTTATGTAAGTATTTGCAGGATGTTCCACATCTCCCTGAAATGATAATCAACGTGCCCAGAATCAGCTTAATTACTAAGTATTCATCATACGCCCACAGGCTCTTCCACAGCAGCTCCATGCAGCATCTCTATGAATGAGTCTGCATGTTTTTACCTCACTGCCAAACATTGCTCATGATCAAGAGCTTGAGCTCTTACATCTGAGCTGTTGCGCTGTCTATTTATTTATTTCCAGGCAGGGAGAGAGAAGTTTGTGAAGCAGTGGCAGTGCATGAGCAGACACAGAGAGCGTCTCAGGGCGAGACTTGGCCATCTATACCTTTTTGCAGCACTGTCTCTGTGCAGGATAGAGATGTGAATTATCCCAGTTTTAAACAAGCCGGATCAGAGGTTTAAACATGCCAGAGGTTTAAATAGCCTGGCAATTAACTGTCTCTGTAGAAAAGGCACAAATCAAGAATCTAAGTCCCAAGAAGTGTGAAACTACGAAGTTTTGCTTTCCATGGGTTGCACCCTGACACATACAGGTGCTCAGCAGATAGGCACTTGCAAAAAGACCAAAGAACTGCTTGGTTTAGCTGAGGCAATCAGAAAACACACTGCTGAGGTAGGAAAAGAAAACACTCTCTGAGGTAGCAAAGTTCACCTCCTGTAAGAAAGAGCACCATTCATGGCTCATCGTAACTTTTCTGAAGGATCTTCTGGACCGAGGCTCTGGGCAACTGCAAAGATCATGGTCATGTCTTCACTTTCTATCAGTGCACTTCCTATCAGGCCCACAGCAAACAATCCCTCATATAACTTCACAGGTGATTTCACTGAAACACTAAGCACAGGTGGAAGAAAGATTCAGGCTCCCCCTCATCGCTCCCTGGTTACCATCTGCCTCTGTTAGCCTGACAAGGTTTGGACTCTTCACACAACTGTAGCTGTCTTCATGTCCTTCCCTGTGGCATTGCACTAGCAAAGCCCACGTGATGATCCTACCACAATATTACACAGACTGTAAGCATTTAAGGCCATTAAGGTCACGCTTTTCTAGTTTATTGCTTTCTTGTGGAGCTTGGGTGACAGAGAACCCAGAAGCAGGGCACCCCTTTCTGTCTCTGCTGTGCTTGCCATCACATGGCAGGAAGTCTCCCTTCATTTAAAATACAAATCCTGGTGTCAGATGTGCCCTGAAACAGAGATATGATCAAACAAGCATTTTGATCTGCTGCAAGGAAGAAGCTCACAAACACAGGTTCACTTCTCCACCCAGGCTCATTTGTACACAGGAGGTGTGACTTTTCCTCTTTGTTCATACAGGAAAATTCTAAAATGGCCAGAAACCATTTTGCCAAATCTTCCACGTCCCAATTTATTAGCTATTCAAGACCCTTCATATGAACAGGCCATTGCTCACACAGACACTTGGCTATTGGTTGCCATCACAATTAAATAAGATGCTCCAGCAGCATCTGGGTGCCCGAATGGCTGGCCAGCTCTAGCCGTTCAAATTTGGTGTTAGCAATGCCCAAGATTAAAGGACGGTCTCACATCGCCGATGATGTCTCCAGACCCCAGAACTCTGCCAGCCTTAGCATCACAGTATTTCCATCACGCTGTCAGTACTCTAACGACGTTATCCTCACAATCCCTGGAGCGCCATGCGAAGGATGATTGTTACAACACGGGGCTGTGAAGGCTTAGACCCTCAAGATGTTTTGCGATACCTACCTCCTGGTGGTGGAGCAAGGCTCTGCCGCTTGCCCAAGGGCGCGGGAAGAGGCTGTGGCAGAGCACACAACTCAGCTCGTCTCTCAGGATTTCGTGCAGATCAGATCAATAACTACTCTGCTCTGAAGTATTTATTCTGCAGGGAAGAGGATGGGAATAAAACATACCTTTAAACCTTGTTAAAAATACATGCCGTGAAGACAACTGCTTTCTAAGGGCAAAAGTGTCTCCAGGGATGATCTCTGGGGAATGCCTCTGTAAGCAAAACACCCAGCAGGGAAAAGGCTTCTTGGGACCATCTCTGTAGGTGAACGCTCTGCTAAGTGAAATGCCTTGGGAAAGCATGCACCCGCGCAGCGTGCTGCCTACCTCTGTCTTTCCCCAAATAGTGCTTCCCATCCTTGCGGCTCTGAATAAGTCTGCAGTAGTCACAGAAAAGTCGGCATATGTACGCTAAGGCTTTCTTTTAGTGCATCTTTATTAAGCTCGTAAGATCAAATTTTAAACTAGAAACACCTTTTTAGCTCACTCGGATGCTCATGGGTAGCCTTGGCACTGCACATGGGTATGGGCCCCCCACTTGCAAACAAGCACGGTCAGCCACCCTTTACGTTTTTATTAATATCCAAGTTTAAACACCACTGTCATCGAACTGG
>NW_009647236.1:3853634-3872663 GCF_000708025.1 Charadrius vociferus | reverse complement strand
CTTGGAATAGGGAAGGCAAAGCATTGCTGAATCAGTGACAGGGGGTGCAGCCCTTGCACCGTGCCAGGGGAGAGGGGAGTCGGGGGTGGCAGCACCCCGGGAGCGCCACAGGCTTTGGAGATGGGGCAACCAGAGTGCCATACATGGCAGCCTCAGCAAACCATCCCTGTGCTGCTCCACGCAGATCATCCCCACTTTCCACTGCTGTTGAGACTGCTGGAGGGGAAAATTAGATTTGCCTTTTGTTCAGCAAGCCTCGTGGAAAGCCTCAGCTCAGCGGCTGGTCGAAAAGCAGAACCTGCTCATGGTGCGTGCACTCAGGTATTGGGCTCAGTTGAGAGGGACCCTGAAAGTTGTGCCTTCTTCTCTCCCAGCTGCCTCTGACAGCTCATGCTGGGGTAGAGGCATTGGGTCCGCACCACAGAGACCTCAGCCTCCCTCGGTGGCTGTCCCCGCTGCCCTGCCTGTGGTGGAGAAAGCCATACTTTTAAATGATGACGGAGATCTTTGGGAACCATCCTTTGCTAAACCAGGCTCAAAACCCGTGGTGTGTGTACTTCCTTGGCTGACTGCGGATGCCTCCCAGGCACATCTCCTTGTCCCATTTTTGTCCCACCAGAGAATGTCATCATGGCACATCTTGACAACACGTGGTGAAAGAAGGGGGCAGACTGCCCTCCTCCTTTCTTCACATTAACCTTACTGTATTCTGGCCAGTCACTTTAAAGGCGGCTCTTGTAACATTTTCTGTCTGAAAGGCACTGATACTGGTGCACAGCATTTAAATTTATGTTCCCATAAAATATTTTTTCCATAAAACATTTTTTTCATAAGCCATGGGACAGATTGGAATCTGACAGGTTCAGCTGTCGCTGGGTGAAGGGAAGAGGAGAAGCAACGAGAAATTTTTAGGAGAACTATATTAAACTTTGTGTAGGATTCTGATTTAGTAGTAACAGCAAAGTGAAATTGAGCCAATATTCCATTATCCTGTTTGCAGTACACTCTAATTGCATCTCCATTCATAAAAGAGTTTGGCTCCTGTCCTTTGGTGTTGATCTGGTTTTTTTTTTTGCTCTAGAGCAGTTTTTGACACGCAACGGATTTGCCTTCCTGCATACTTGTGTGTGTTGGAAAGAGACAACACCTTTCCAGGCTGCCAGCTTTGTATTTGTGTGCTGGACCCTGGGTATGTATCCTCTCAACAGTGGGTTATTTCATACGAGTGTCCCTCTGCAAATCTCTTTGTGAACACTTGGTCAGCCGTGTTTCTTTCCCATCTTCTAGTAGAGGGCAATGTGAGCAGATAGGCAACAAAAAGAGAGCAAATACAAAAGGATGCGCTGGGAAAGGGCGGCGGCCGGCAAGGGAAACTCGTTTTTTGTTTCCACCTGACCAGGTCCCAGTGACCCATTACAAGTGCGTGACTTGCCTGGTTTCGCAGAAATCACGGTATGCAGTCTTACCGGAGGGTTGCGACGCCTCTCCCACTAAAGCCCGGCTTGAACTAGAAATCCTTTGTTCTCCTCGGCTCTGCCCTCACTCACAGAGTCGGGCTGTACCGCCAGCACCCAGGCAACTGCAGAGCATCTGCCTGCGCACGGTGAGGGATGAGCCTCCAGTCCATCACACGCAGAGGTGCAATGTTCTCGTTGCCCTCGTTCCTGAAAATTTCATCCCTTCTTGTTGGAAATTATAATAATGGGCCTCACTATTTACTGATATCTTCTTAGCACCTCTGCAAGGTGAATGCAAAGCACTATCAAATCCCAAGGGTATCGTTTTACCCCGCTTTCTGGTGGCATAACAGAAAAATCACCCTTTACAGTGAATTCAGCCTGTTTTGTCTCCTTTCTCTACTTTCTTCCTATCAGATACTGCGGCACCTCTACCTCCTTCCCTGTCTCCCAGCTCCTGCAAGATGTGCAGCTACTTCTAGACAGCCTCTTTCTACACCACTGTTAAGTTACTAAGCAGCTGAGATAAAAGGTTCCCACCTTCATAAATAATCAATGTGGGCCAAATGGCTCGTGCTTGCTCAACAAAATCATGCACTAGAAACAGAAATGGAAGAGACAAACACTAACCCTGTGAGGAGATTAACTACCTAACACCAATAAAGGTGGAAAGGAGATTTGAATAACGGCAAAGCAAGAGAATTAGAGTAGAAAACAAGGCAGCTGAGCACCCATCAAACACTTCACTATGTAGCCATACTTCTTTTATCCGTTCATAAAGTGTCTGGAGACTGGCTTCGACTTTAGCTAATTTGCTCATTACAAAGAAATTATTAGAGCAGCCTGGTACCTGCCAGCACGCTCCAGCCCCTGGGTGAGACTCAATCTCTGCCATTCTGCCCCGCTCGGCAGGGTACCACTGCCTGTGATTGTCACAGGTTTGCCCACGGTCATTTGCTGGCACTGGAGGGACGTAGATGTGCGACCAGCATCAGAGGGACCAGTGAGCCCAAGGTCGGGGGTCCTGTGGCAGCCACTGGGTGCGCACAGCCCAGGTAGCCCTTCTCAGGGGCTGCCTCTCCTCTACGAAGGGCAGCTCAGCTAAACGGGCTGTCCAGCAAATTAAATTTCTAGGGCAAGATTGCCATTATGGGACAGCATGACTTCAAGGCTCCAGGGCAGATGCCACACATTATACCTGTCCTTTGCCTCTGTGGCACCTGTCAAGCACAGGGTCCCATCACCATATGACATGGCTGAATCCCTCCGGTCTGATAGGTTCTACATATAATAAGAACTTGGATGTAGGAGAGGAGCTCACTAACCAGTACAGAAGACTCATTGGTGTCAGTATATTGATGCTGATTTTCACCACTTGGGTGTCCGGCCATTAAAGGAGGTGTCTGTGCCTAGGAGCAAAATTGGACAGTAATCACAGTAATGTTTTCAGGTGACGGAGCTGTTGGGTAAATACAAAAAATGCCATTGTAAGTACAAAAAATGCCATTGTGCTGTTTCTCTTGGGGTTATCCACAGGCATTGGTAATGAGCACATACGGAAAAAAAACCCAAAACCCACTCATACCTGATTTGCCACCGAGTAACCTCTCACACCAAGTTAGTGCCATCCTTTTGAAGTGAGGCTAAAGCCAATGCAGTGGCTCATGTCTGGCACAGCTGGCTCAGGAGGTTTCAATAAGGACTTCAGGCAGGTACTAATCTATCCCTGGTATGAGTTCCTACTATTGGTAAGCATTGGACAGAAACTGCGACTGCAGCAAGAGTCCCAGCACAGTCCCACGCTATA
The DNA here is from genome assembly GCF_000708025.1 of Charadrius vociferus. Lineage (NCBI taxonomy): Eukaryota > Metazoa > Chordata > Aves > Charadriiformes > Charadriidae > Charadrius > Charadrius vociferus. Next base: position 3,869,399 of record NW_009647236.1, on the reverse strand, counting down.
GGCTTCCCACTCCCTAAATCACTGTTGCTTTGACTGGCTGAGTACACAGACCCAGACCTGGCTGTCAGGCCTTATTCCTCAGTCACGGGTAACCCTGGAGTGGGCACTGGGTGCAGAAGGATGCACAGGCTCCCTCCCCATGACATGCATCTCTTCCCACCCTTGACAAGTTTATGTCTATTAGGGCAAGAGGGTACAAAGCTAAAAAATAACCACATGTCACAGAGACAGAGCAGGAGAATGCAATGACATTGCCAGTGTTTCAGAGATGGACAGGGACAGAGTTCAGCAATTCATTAAGTGAAATTGCCCAACCGGCCGAGGAAGGGGGTATTCCCTCTGGTATACAAGCAAAAACCATCGTACACAGCCACTGTCCTTGTGCCCCAAGGCAAAGCCTCCCTGACCCTAACAGTGATCAGGCCATCCCGGTTTCTCAGACTGTCACGCGAAGCTGAGCACAAGGTCAGCTTTTGGCCATCAGAGTAGTGATGACTTCCTACTCCTGTTCACCTTCGCCGCAGACAGAAACTGTTTGTTGCAGATATGAATTTAAAAAGGTGGGAGGGAGGACAGCATCAAAGCAAATTCACCCTCCTGCTCTGAATGAATGTTTTCTCAGCTCTAGTATGTATACAAGAGCCAGGGGGATCACTAAAGGGCAGGGAGGGAGAGTTCTGAGGGTAAAGACAGTGGGCAAGGGAGTGTGTGGGAGCGCTGGATTCCTTGGGAGATAAAGTTTGATTGCTTTTGAGTTAATCTTCTGAGCTGCTCATTGCAATTTTGTCTCATTCAGTGCCTCTTGAAATGAGTTTCCATTTGTCTGTCTGGTGCTAATTTTCCCTCATTTGCCGCATGGCAGCCATCATTAGAGGCACAAAGTGCCTCCATTGTCTTTTTTCCCCTTTCTTTCTTCAGTCAGCCTCCTTAGTGCCTCTTAGTTTGTTAACTGTGCTATCACTCAGGTGCAATCGGCTCCTTTTAGTTTGATCTGGCTGCCTCAGGATGCCCCATCCCTCCTGTGCTGGAGGACACATCACTGCGTGGGGTAGCTGCCTGGGGCAGGTGGCCAGGGAGGTGCTTTAAAGCAGTTGCAAACCTTTATTTGTGAGTGTTACAGCCCCTTCCCAGAGATGTTTGGTCTCTTCCCTTATATCCATTTCCATTAGCTAATGGGGGTAACAAGAGCGGAGCAGGAAGGCTTTGGACAGCATTGCAAATGCCCTCTGAGCCTGCGGTCCTTGCCCTTACGCTGATTCAGGGTTTGCTTGGAGGCAGGAGCCGGCTCACAGCTGATGGCTCCTTACAGAGAGGTGCTCAGTTGTGCCCCCCGGTGAAGTAAATCCTTCTCTGCAGCCAGCAGCACAAATCCCCATGTCTTCTCTCCAGCCCTCAGGTCCCCAAGCACACCAAGAGGTGCAGCTCCCCAGAGAAATGTTCCCCTACATCATCCTCAAGGAGACAGCAGCCCGAGGCCGTGCTTGCACACCCATCCCTCCCGCAGCCACTTGCTGCCAGATCTCTTGGCAGTAAAAGACCTGACTGGGCTCAGGAGTATGATGACATTTCTGTTCCCACTAACGGAGCACACAGTGCATCTTATACCAGTGGGTACCAGGGCCGTGTCAGCTGGAACCCCATCCTGCAGCGTGGGAGGCTTGCCCTGATGCCTGTCAGCAGCTCTCCTGTGCCAACCGCCGCCCTGGAAAAACCTCGCAGAAGAGCAATACGCCACTATCAACAAAAGCAACTTGCTTCAAAAGCATGGCGCTGTGTTCGTCCCCACCGTGGGCCATGGGTGGAAACGGCAACACTGCTTCCTGCTCCCCCTTAGCCCCAGTGAGAGAGGCTACACAACATGTTGGGGTACCAGAGGTGCAGCTGGGGCTATCACTAGCAGCTGCCTTCAGCAATGAACCTCCGGATATCTTAGTTTCTGTGCCATGGAGAAGAGCTTTGATCAGTGGCAGGAGGCCATGCTGAAGGCGAGCAAGGCTCTGTGGTGGAAGGAAGACCTCACGCTGGGTAAAGTAGCATTCACGGAAAGATATGATGAGCCCACTCCTTTCTTTACAAGCAGATGACCAACACACAAGCACTGGTGCTTGGAAGGGGGTTGTCTTGGCTCTGCTAAGCAAACCAGTAAAGTCAGCAGTCAGTGAGATGATCTGGGAGAGGTTCTCCACGGCCAGAGAAGTTCTCAGGCCACTCTACAAGTGTGTGATAAACCCACAGGCAGGCATGACAACCTTTATTTGAGCAGGTTTCCCAAACCACATTGCAGAGAGGATGCATAGTCTTATCTCAAGCTCACCATCAGCTCAGGGTTGCTCTGGCTGAATGCGCAGTGCCTGTGTTTTCCATGATTTGTGCCAACTGAGGCCCCTTTAAGTGAGCTGTATGTCCCTGAGGCAAAGCTTAGTAATGATGGTTGTGCCACCCTTACATCCAAGAGACCCAGCTGCCTCCTTGTATGACCTGGCGTTTGTTGTTACTCGCTGCAGGCTTGGGCACCTCTAGGAGCTCTTCGTGTGCTGCCTGCTGGATGGCAGTGGAAGGGTGCCGGCTGCCAGATGGCCAAGTGGAGGCAGGGGTCCCACCATCAGTCTTGAAGAGGACCTCCTGCTTCTCTGCCAGGATCCCTGGTGATTTTTCTGCCCCTGTGTGACACTGAGAGAATGAGGGTTTGGAGATGACATATGGCTGGGTGGGAGGGGATGGGGGAAGCCCAGCTGGAGTCAGAGCTTCTCCCCGTGGCCGCTTCAGCTTGCTCACTTGCCACATGTTCCCTTGCCCAGGGGATGGGTTACAAGAAGTACCCCTGCAGACTCTTTGGTGCAAGATCCTTGCTTTCTGTGCTGCCATATTGCTTGGCCTGAAAGCAAAATAACTTTTCTCATAACAGCATGTATCTTTTGATCCTGACGCTGCCACTTGCCTGCAGTGGGGGATGCGACCATTAGTCCCCATGAAAATTTTGGTGCCAGACAAAGCTCATGGCTTCAGCGCTGGGAAGGAAACCCAACAGAACAATAGGGCAAAAATAAAACCCAGCTCAATTCAGGTATCTACAGGAAACATGCCTGCACGACTATACAGGAACCATCCTCCATGGCAATGGAGGGGAGTTCATAATCCATTGCTTCTTCTCGGTCTTGAATAGCAAAGGTGTGGTGAGCACTAGCCGTGTCCATGTTCACAGTCCTGCTTACACCTACTGCTACTGATGCACTGCACGCTGCTTGTGCTGAGCTTCTGACAGCAGGTTTTATTTAATTTCATGCAATTTAAGAAACAAGTCTGTACTCCACTGAAAACTTTCATTGTCCTATGTGTTATGTTCCAGAAATAAAATTAGATAAAAGTTTTCATGTGATCACGTAGGGCTGAATGCAGGGCCGGGACTGGAATCCAGGTGCGCTGTGAGGGACTGAAGCTTTGCTGGATTCCTGCACGCATGTCAATTGCCTTGTGCATCCCCAGAGGGTCCTCTGTCTGGGCAGCATCCTTGAGGGGCCCAGGCCCTGGAGTGATTTCTCCAGTTGGGGGGACTGGGTTGCAAAATGGGTTGCAAAGCTAAAGAAATAGTCTTGGCGGCTGGCCTCCAAGAGGTGGAAAACCCAGATCCATGTGTTGAGCTGGCAGAAGAAGGTGGGACCATCCACTCCTACCAATGACTCCCACAGACTCTCCCATTGCCAGTACTGCAGCCTGTCACCACGGGCATCAGGGGACTTCAACCCTCAAGTCCCAGGCACAGAGCTGGATAAAAAAATCAGCACCCAAGGAAGGGGAAACAGCAGATCAAGGCAAAGGTGTGATTTTCAAACCAAGTCTAAAGGGTGCCTTGCTTCCCTACAGCCCTCTAACCATTTTGGAGCAGCTGTCATCTGGCAGAGTAGCATTATTCCTGCTCAGCGTTTTGCATTTTGGTTGTAATATTTTAAAAGACCTAAAATCAGATTTATCACCAAGGTTATTGAAATGTATGACCACTCTACTTTGCACTCAGTTCGCAGCTTTGTCTCTGTGAAAAACGGTTCAAACATTCATTCCTCTAGCTTCTTGGTCATTGCACCATTCTTAAGGTAAACCAGAAAGGCAGCACTTTTGATGAGGAGGTAGTAAACATTCTATAATCCATATAGTATGAAATACTAATCATCAGAAAGCATTGTGTAAGGCTCAAACTCTCCAGCACGTTTCAAGGGTTTTAGAGACACCACACCGGCCATGTGTGGACAGAGTTCGTAACACACACAACAGACCAGTAACGAGGTGTTAGGTACAGGTATCTCTCTGGGAGCAAGTCACTGCAATTTCCGGCTCCCATAGGTATCCCATGTCACAGCCACTCAAAGATGCCCCATGCTTCTGGGATGCCTGGGTCTGGATTTTATGACAAGTTGTGACATTTACATCCTGATTTATAACCCAGCCTGAAGTGTCACATTTTGAGAAATCTTATGAAAAAAAAAGATCCCTATTTCCACATCTCAAGCATCAAAATATGGTGTGTCTAAGACAAATATGCTGCCTTGGGCACAAGTGACAAGTCCCGTCAGTCTTAATAGTGTGAACCAATGCAGAGTTGTGGCAAATCTGATCTGGTGTTTTGTCCATCGCTGTTTATCTCTCTAAATGCACCAGCTCTTTGCCAGTTCTGACAACGCCTGTTTTGGATAGCAAAAGCCAGTCTTGGCTGAGTCGCAAGGTATTTTTATGGACGCACATTTTCCTGTGGCCTTTGAGCACCATAACCCTTAAACTCATTTCCAATTGCAATTTAGCTGTGTTTGAACATAGTTCTCCAGTGAGGAAAGATGAAGAACACAGTCCTCAGAACATCTCATCACTTTTCCTACTCTTCCGGAAGTCTTGAGTTACAGTAAGTGCCAAGAATTTAGATTCTCATTTACTGGTAGGTCTGCATCACTGCTAATAATTTCCCATGTACCTTTTCCAGTGAGAATGGGGTACATCTAATAACTGCTGTTACAGATACAGAAAGCTCTTTGTGGTAGTAAACGCAGCAATTAATGCTAATGAGTCTGCTGTTAGCAAGTAATACTATTGGTGTTATGCTTACGCCTCACCAAATGCAAAGCTTCAGTTTGTTAAGCAGATGCCAGTGTTAACAGCCAAATTTTCTTCCCATGGATAAGTTAGTGTTAGTTAAATGTACCATTAAAAATAACCATTTAAAATGTTAATGAAAAGAGAGGTTGTGCTTGCCAGGGTTTTGCTTGTCTTCTTTTTAGTCTCAGCTTTAAGGTGCTGGAGGTGAAAAGGCACAGATGGCTTTTCCAGGTGTGTTCAGAGCAGACTGAGGTGAAGCCCTGTAGCGGCGGTCCATTTAAAATGTTAATGAAAAGAGAGGTTGTGCTTGCCAGGGTTTTGCTTGTCTTCTTTTTAGTCTCAGCTTTAAGGTGCTGGAGGTGAAAAGGCACAGATGGCTTTTCCAGGTGTGTTCAGAGCAGACTGAGGTGAAGCCCTGGTAGCGCTGGTGACATCCATGCACAGCACCAGGAGTGGGACTTGTTTCCACCTCAGCGACTGGCCAATAAAGCTCAGAACTAACCTTCATATCCATACAGCACACTGATACCCCAGCCCGGGGCTCCCCCAGCAGCAATGTCCGTGCCTGCTGCCCCCCCGGCTCCCAGCCCCGCAACCCCTCGCCTTTCCCAGCGCCATGGGGGAGAATGACAGTGATGGAGAGGGGTTCATAATCCATCGCTTCTTCTCGGTCTTGAATAGCAAAGGTGTGGTAAGCACTAGCTTACCACTTGTTCATGTTCACAGTCCTGCTTACACCTACTGCTACTGATGTACCTCTGCTGAGCACGCTGCTTGTGCTGAGCATCTGACAGCAGCTTTTATATAATATTTCATGCAATTTAAGAAACAAGTCTGTACTCTACTGCAAACTTTCATTGTCCTACGTGTTATGTTCCAGAAACAAAACTAGATAAACGTTTTCATAGAATATACCCCTATTTTGTACATAGGTCTCTAGTCTCTGCCCCAATGAGCTGTAAATAGGCAGCAGAGAAGAAGGTGGAAGGACAAACAGAGGCAGCAAAGGCACCACACAGATGCTGGGCAGAGCAGACCCAGAAATAAGAAGCCCTGCTTTTTTTTTCACTCTTCGTCAGTGTGCGAGGACGAGACCACCTCGCTCTCAGCGCCGTGGCCAGCCTCTCCCATGGTGCGAGGCGAGCCCGGCCACGTGCAGCCTCGTGCTGCTGTTCCGGCCTTGAGGTGGCCTTTCCCCAGGTGCTCCGTCCCCTCCCTGGGCCGCAGCCCTGGGCTGCCATAGCCCTCCTGTCCACAGCTGGAGCCCGGCTGCACCACTGCCTTGTGCAGGAGCACATTTAGCTGTGTCCCCAGGGCCCACCAGGAAACACAGGTTCTTCCACCAGGACAAGGAAGGTGTTCCAAGTCTGTGACCCCCCAGGTGGCTCTTAGGTGTTGGACAGATCCCGCCATCGGAGTGATTTGGCTGTAGATGTCCGGAGCTCTCCATCCCTCATACGTACCATGCTGAGATACCCCAGGTTCCGCTTTCTCCTTCCACCAGACTCCCTGGATCCCGCTTCTTGGTTTCTTTGCCCCTTTGGCTGTGTTGTCTTGTAAACTTGCCCTGGCTACTCTGCTGCCCTCTCCCTTCTGCTCTCTTTCTTGTAACCTATTGTTTTCATGCCTGCTTGTGCCCAGGGGACAAGACTCCTGCCCAGCTCCCTCTTGTCCTGGCTGCCCGCACTCCAAGCCCCAGGCCCTCTCCATTCCCCTGTCTCCCCTCTCCCTCCTTGTCATAAAACCTGGCCTCTCCAGTGCTGTGTCCTGCTCTGTTTTCATGGCCAGCACTTCCTGCCTCCTTCCCCACTGGCCTCCTCCTCCTTCTCCACCATCGTGCTCTGTCTTCTGGGGCTCCTCTCCTGTGCTCGCCTGTGCCGCTCAGCCTCAGCCCATCCCTTCCATCTGCTTCCTTCCTCCTCCTTCCTGCGAAGACAACCCTTGCTCCTAACCTGTACCTGCACACACAGAGTTATGCTATTTAATTTTTTAAAAAGTGATTATTCTCATGAACAGAAGGCAAACGCTGGCTTCAGGGCCGGGCACTGCATTTTTGCCCAAGCCACCAAGCTGCCGACAGCCTCTGCACCCCTCTTCTCCCCTTGGCAGCCCCAATTCACATCTATTTACAGCTGGCCTGCTCCCTTCACCCCCAGGCACTGCGCCTCAGGGGCCAGTCTGACAGGGGCGACCCGGCACCCTCAGCCCCAAGCCACTTGCCCCTGCTCTGCTTGCAGCCCTGCACCACCTTGCCACGCCAAGGAAGGGGAGGGAAGGGGCAGCCCGGCCCATGTCCCCGGGCTGGGCTGGGAAGTCGTCATGAGACATGACCAGAGAGTAGACAAGCCAGGCTATGCAAGGGAGGGAGGGGAAATGAAGAAACATTACGTCCTTTTCACGTTTATTTAATTTTTGTATTTTTTTGTATTTTTTTAAGATCACAGAAGAGCAGAGCATTCATACATGTAAAGAAACAGAAACGAGATAACAGAAGTTAAATACATTGAGAAAAGAAAAAATAAAAAGCTTTTTTTTTTTTCCATCACTGGGTTTTGTTCATTCATTTCTTGGGTTGTTTTGGTTTTTTGATCGGTTCTTTTACACACACACTTGCGCTTTTAAAATTTTCTTTCACAGAGCTAGTTCCAAAAACAAACCAATGGCAAAAAATAAAACGGCCGTTTTCTCGTTTCGATAAAGAGAAGTTCAGCTCATGTCTACAGTGCTGGGGAAAAATATATATAAAGATATAGATATATATATATATTTATATGTATATAACACTGTTAATGAGGAGAGTTCTAACCACCCCACCGTGTAGCAAGAAGAAGGGACTGGCCTTCATTCTCAAGGTCTAGAGGATGAAACTTGGCTCCAGCTGGGAAAGTTGAAAGATTTTGGGAGGTGACGGTGGCACTGCAGAGGCAGGTTCCTGGTTTTTGCCCCCTCCTCCCTTTCCTGGCACACACGTGTGCTCCTGCACACACAGGCACAGGCACCCGTGGGCTTTCTCCTGGTCTCCTCAGGAGGTCACCACGTAGCTGTGTGGGCAGACAGAGCCACCGCTGGGAGCAAGTGGAGGAGCGCGTGTCTGGCTGTGTGTGTGATGGAGGGCATGGGAAAGGAGAGCGCCTGTATGGTAGCCATGAGGACTACTGTAGCACGTGTGTGGTAGAGGTCACGGGGGTGTGCGTGTGTGCCTGTGCATGGCCGAAATGGGGAGCAAACATCATAATTTCAGAGAAGGACAGCCCCACTGGGGAGGTACTCTCCTCACTGGCTGGCTCCTAGGTGGTCTTGCTCCTAGTCTCCATCCATGACTCATATGTTATGTACAGAAACAGGCATACGCCTGTTCCCAGGGCACGGCCAGAGCCACCGCAGTCTCACACTGCATCACTCACCGAGGCCCATCGCAGCATGGTGTGCACACCCCGGGGGGGCAGGAGGCCAGCACCTGATGCACCAGGAGCACAGGCAGGGAAGGAAGGTCCCGCCCTACCTGGGAAGGGCCCTTCTTGGATGCGATTGCTGCCCCTTCCCCAGCCGTGCTGCCCAAGCAGCTCTGCTGTGCACGCAGTCCTGCCACCCGTGCTGCAGTCATGTCCTCCTGACTTGCACTGCCCCTTCCTCCTCCGCTGCCTGGGCATTTCTACCAGGCTTGCAGGGCAGGTTGAGCCACTGTGGCAACAGCTAACCTGAGCCTCCAATAAGCGAAGGACCCTTTGCTTGCCACCTGTCTTGGCTAATTAGGAGAGGTGCTCCTCTTTCCCAAGCCCTGCTTTGGCTGGTCTCCTTGCCTCACACACTCCACCCCAAGCCACAGAGATACAGAGGACTGTACCAACATATCATCAAGCTGACTTCTGCTTTCCAGTTACGGTGAGTGAATCAACAAGCAAACACCACATATTGCCCTAATGGGAGCCAACCATCAAGCAAAATTGAGGGGGGCTGTAGGAACTGCTTGAACATCATTCTAGCAAGTTACAAGAAGGAAAAGAGAAAGAGGTTTTAATGGTGTGACACATCTCTTAGTCAGCAGGAGTCATGCAGTTAAAAAAAATAATCTTCTGGGCATCCCAGTGGAAATGAAGCCACTCTAAGAGTAGCATTGAGAGGCCATGGTCTCCTTGCTGGTGAACCTGGGGGTTCTGCGCGTGGATGATGGACAGCACTCATCCCTACCTTTTTCCACCAGTATCACATCTTGAAAATTACCATCCAGTTTCTCCATCACTTCCCTGCCTCAGGTTCTGCTCTTTCCATGAGACAGTTTGCTCCTGGCATCGCTAACTCAAGAAGTTTTGTGTACTCAAGTAAGAGAAGCAGTAAGATTGTGCACCATCAGAAGAGAGAGAGTGAGAACTGCTCACCCCCTAGCATCTCCTCTGTAGGACAGTCTTAGTTAGCCATCCTTGGTGTCAGTTGCTATATCACGTCAAGCACCATGATGATTTGGGCTGTGGGTCAGTGTGCTTGGAGGAGAGGAAGCAGTGGTGTGAGAGGGGCTGGGAGGAGAAGAGCTGTTTCCCTGTGCCCATAGATTCCCTCATCAGAGAGGGGGTGAAGTGGTTAAAGCACTGGACAAAGATTGAGCTGAAACATCACCTGGTGGCGGGGCTGTGAAGGACTCTAAAGTAGCTCCTCCGACTTCCCAGATCCTCTTCCCCAAATGCTCTTGAATCATCACGACTCTCTGTTGCTCCCCCAAATTCCTTCCAGATGTGCAGCTTCCGCTCAGCCTGGAGACCATGTGGCTATTGGCGGTGACTTTGTCCATGCTGTGAGCTTGGACTTTCAAAACGGGGTTGCTCGGACAGGTGGCTTGGGGGCATGGTCTGGATGCACCTGGAGCTAAGAAGAGCTGGTGGGGCTTGGATATACTTTGACCAAAAGTGGGGCAAGCAGCAGTACACAAGAGATCTGCCCAAGCGGTGAACAGTCAGTGGCGTGAGAAAGGTGTGCAGACAAAGACTAACTCTCGACACAATGCATGTCACCAATGAAATCTTCATGAATGGCACGTTCACATGCACGTGGTGCTAGCATGAGGTGACACAACTTCACTGGTGAAGAAAGCGGGAAGGGAGGGAGGAGGGGAGTGCATCACTGAGCAACACACCCGCAAGCGGTGGGGCTGCAAACAAACGAAAATTAACACAACTGCCAAGATACAGGTGTCGGCTGGAGCGTCCCACATCGCCTTTCCCAGCCGTTCAGAGACAGGCGTCTGCTTCGTTTTCCATCTAACCAGACACACACTCCAAGCAACGTGCTACAGTCATGCATGGAGTTTGTGTGGCTCGGGGTGGCTGCATTTCCCCTGTCCAGTTCCTTTCAGAAAGACTTGCCTTCACCCCTCCTCTCGGTCATCTGGAAAGGGTTAGAAATCTGCTAACAAGTATGGGGCCATATATTAAATCTAAGTCTTTGTTCCTCTGCTTGGACATTACCAGACATCTCATGTAACTCTCGTAATATTTACAAACCAGTAGAAGAAATACAATTTTTTTCTTTTTTTTTTTTTCCATTTTGTTCATTTCTTTTTATAACACTAAATGTTAAACCTCCATCAATCAAACACAATTACACTGACAAGCTCAAGGAACTGGTGTCCCATTCCAAACTCACGTCTCCCCGAGTCCCCAACCAGCTAAGAGGCAGCAGGAAACAAGAGCACAGCTTTTCAGGAGATGGGGAAGACAGCGACATCAATGTGGACTAGAGACGAAGAGGAGACACAGCTTCAGAGAAAAGGGCCTAAGACATGAGAAAACCCTTTGCTACATCTCTGTCAAAGGGTGGAGGGGATAAAGAGAATGGGGAAAAGTGTTTGACCTTGCCTTTGTTTCCTATGTTCATCTGGGCTCTCCTCTCGACAGATGCTTTGAGCGATCCCTGCTCGAGCTCAGGAGGAACAGGGGGATGTTCACAGCATCCTGTGACGCACACGGCAGCTTGCAGGATTAGCTTCTCAGAGTAAATCAAGCTCCAGCCTACCCACGACTCCCCCAGCCCTGCTAGGAACAGACATTGCCAGGAGCGGGGCTCCCAGCACTGCTGCAGATAACAGGCATACTGGGTGTCTGGGGCTGGCTCAGACAGGTCTGCGAAGAACCGGCTTTAACCCTGTTTCACAGCCTCGTGACAGAGGCACAGATCTGCCCAGGTCCCGCAGGCAAGACCAGATCCCAGCACTGGGGATGTGACTGTTTCCTCTAGCCGATAGGCAGATGGCTTCAAAAAACAGGTGTCCTGTTTTTAGTAATATATTTCCCTTTAACCTTAAGCCTCTGTGCCTTGACATCTAAAAAATTATCCCCTCAAAACTCCTTCAAACCATAAAAGAGGAGAGGCAACTAGGTGCCAGGACTTGTGACCACCACCACACCACAGGGCTCTGATGTGTGCGAACCCAGTGCCTCGGAGCAACCCCGCAGCCACAAAAACCCGTGCAGAGAACAACATGTGGGACAGACCGTAGAGCAGCAACCAGGCTGACATCAAAGAGAAGCCTCAACCTAAAGAAAACAGTTGACCGAGCCCTTAGGAACAGCCCGTGACAGAAAATCAGTGCAGGCTGCCCAACTTCTCGCAACAAGGCTGCGACGATAAATCCAGGCATTGGTACAGCCCCGAGAATGAGAAATGCCAGTGATGTGGTGTTTTCCCTCGTGCCAGTGTGGTGGAGAGGGCATAGCTCCCAGCCCTGTCTTCTGGGACCAGTATCAGCTTGTGCCTGTGCCAGGGGGATGAGGAGCCCTGTTGCAGCAGGAAATCTGGAGTTGTTACGAAGACACTGAATGACACGAAACTCCTGAGGGGTAGGCACAAGGACTACTGGGCTGTCTGAATGCACTGTAGGATAGAGGGCATCTTTTTCCTGGGCTGCAGCATGCCAGTCTCCAAAGGAGATGTTCAAGTCCCATCAGTGACCGCCCTGTCTTGGAAGAGGGGACCCATCCCTGGATGCCTTGGGCAGATTTCAAGCACCAGCTGCCCAGCTCTCCCCTCTTGCACCAAGGCACAAATACCCCCAGGTATGGCTTTGGGGCATGGAGGAGCAGGGGAGGGGAGCATAATTTACCACCACCCAAATCCACATCGGATCTACAGCAACTCTGCCATCACCCAAACTTCAGCCTCTCGCGTCTCTCTCAAATATTTCCTCACTCTTTCTGGCTGCCTGTGAGGACCCCGTGACCGCCTGTGTAATTGCCTGCCTGCCCGCTGCTGCCCGAAACAGCCCGAAACAGCTGAGCTCAGCAGAGAGGAGGCAGGCGCCGGCAGTGCCGCAGTACGCAGTGAAAGCGCCACGGCTGAGCGACAGGGAGAGGCCTTGGCGGAGCCATGCAAAGATGGGGACAGGCTCACAGACAGCAATTCCCACTTTCCTTCCTGGCAGGGGGACCACCCAGTGGGTATTGCCTCCCGCGCGCTGCAGGGCTGCAAGTCTAAGCCGTTTCCCCTCCTTGTCTTCAAGACTGTGCGTGCACGGATGCCCAGGGTGCTGCTGCTGCACTGGTTCACAGGGCAAAGACAGCAAAGCAAGCTTGCTGGTGCTGGAGAGCTTAGTGGTACCAACCACCCGTAAAACACCGTATTACCACGGGACAGTCACTCGACATGTGTGAGCTAACTCGATTTCCTCCCTGCGCATCCCTCCCCTTCCAAAAAACAAGTGGCTGCCTGATAAACCCGACGTTGTGTCATCGTTGCTGCTGTGGATGCTTGTGCTTGAGACCGGCCAGGAAACACAGGAGTCTTCTCCCCGCTGTCTCTGCCCGCACACACGCACCACAGCCACCGGAGCATATGGCTGTCGGCCTCCCCGCTCCCACCGCTCACGCTGGCTCCTGCAGCAGACCTGTTGCTGGCGTGGCAATTCCCACCCATCACCCAGCGTTTTCTAAACCCTCTTTCTCACCGCCTATTCTCTCCCTCTCTTTCTCCTCGCTCCGGAGCCACCGGAGCATCTCCTGTCGGCACCTCTGCACATGATTCTGCCATGGGAAAGGTGATGGCAAGCGACAGCCCTCTCCAGCAAGACTAGCACCCTTCAGATGAGAAAAGAGAAGAGTAAGGGGAATTGTGCTGCCTACTTCTTTGCTGCATTGGTTTAAGCTCCTTCTTTATATGCCCAAGATTTTGGACCTGACATTTGTTTTTCTTCTTATATTCACAGGTCCTGAACATTTTCTGACCCGCTTTGTTTCAAATATGGAATTTGCAAAGTGAGCTTTGTAGTAGCAATGGTGTACAACTCACACACACCACACCCCCCGTACACACATACACACACGCTGACCCTTACATAGCATATGTTTCCATTTGTAACAGAGAGGACAGTAAGAACAACAACAAAAAAGGGTATTGGCTCTATTTTTGCATGACTACCAAAACGGTTAGGAATGACCAGATTGTGGTTTTCACGTTGAGGCATCATTCCTACGCACACACTATACCTACGGGAATGGCTGCTCGGTGATGTCCAGGGTCTCATCACTCACACCCCACCGGCCCAGCCTCCCCTCCCCGGGAGGAGTGCGCTCTGCGCCGCGTAGCGCTGCAGGCCAGCCCTGCTTTCTTCTGCTTATTTGGACAAATGCACACGTGTGCACACCCCCGTGCGTGTGTGCAAGCACTCATGCATAGCAGGGGCTGCTACGCGGGTGCTTGAAGGCTGAGAGCCAGACAGGTTGCAGGTGGGGGAGGAAAAAAAAAAAAAGGCTAAACAAGTGTGCAGAGTGCCTCTTGCAAGCGAGGTGACCAGGAGTCAAAAAGCCAGTGAGGACACTGGAGAGGGGACACCACGGGGATCTGTGTTGCGGCTGGCCCCCTCTCCTCACCCCTCTTCTCTGCCTGAGTGATCTCTCAGCATCTTGTCTCACACCGACGAGGCAGGACATTATCTACAGCAGGATGAGCATATGTACACATGGACTGTTCTTTTTGCATGCTTGGAGAGAACAAGAGAAAGAGAGAGAAGACGGAGCGAGAGCCACACATACGCGCATGCACCCACGCACGCAGGCATACACGGGAGAAAGAGAAAGACACTTGGTAGAACTGAGGTGGGACAGGAAGAGGATTAAAAAAAAAAAAAAAGGAAAGAAAAGTATGTTTTTAGTAGAGTTGACACAGCTTTAGTTTAGGCCAGCGAGCACGATGTTGCATGAAGGAGGGGACAGGAAAGAAGGTGTTTAGCAAGGGCTGGGTGCGCAGGAGCGCGGGGTGAAGCGAAGAGAGGAAGGGGTTCTTCACAGGACACCAGTGTGCAGAGAGCTTCAGGTGACTTGCTCTGGTTTGTGGCTTTTTTTTTTTGGCCTTTTTTGTTTGTTTGTTTGTTTTCAAAAGTATGAACTGACTGAGCATCAGCTCACAAAAATGACCCAGGGCATCCAAAAAGTTAAGTGGCTATAGACACCGAAGCAAAGACCTCTTTCTGCAAAAGAAAGAAAGAGGAGGAAGGAAGGAAGGTGAGGGAGTATGGAAAAGAGGAAGGAGGAGAGAAAAGAAAAGGGATCTTCTGTTCGATTGGCTTTGCGGGTTTTGTTGGATTGTTTGCATTGCAGCATCCTCCGGCGACGTGATCCTTCGATCCTTGCTGGTGTCCCATTCTCTCCCTCGCTCTGTGTTGCCTCCTAGATGGTCGGTGACTTGACAGCCGGCTTGTCAGGTTTCGGATTAAAAGTGGCTGAGTCTTCTTTGCTGTAATTTTTCGTCTCCCCCCTCTTTGCTCCTGAACACACAAAAGTTGTGAAATGCATTGCAGCATCCTCCGGCGACGTGATCCTTCGATCCTTGCTGGTGTCCCATTCTCTCCCTCGCTCTGTGTTGCCTCCTAGATGGTCGGTGACTTGACAGCCGGCTTGTCAGGTTTCGGATTAAAAGTGGCTGAGTCTTCTTTGCTGTAATTTTTCGTCTCCCCCCTCTTTGCTCCTGAACACACAAAAGTTGTGAAAGAAACAGTCCTCTCTCCCCCCCCCCTTGTTTTCTCTCTCCCCTCTCTTCGCTCTGTCTCCTGTATAACGCGTTTTGTTTTGTGTGTTGTTGTTGTCGTGTTGTTGTTGTTTTTTTTTTTTTAATTATTATTATTATTATTTTTAATTCTGATTTGTATTAACATTTGCTGAGTAGGCAGAGCAGGGATGCTGCCAGCAGCCACAGTGGGACGGCCAAACTCATGGAGCCGTTGTCTACTCTCCCTGTGCCGGGTCCTGCAGGGTGCGAGAAGGGAGAGAAAAGAGGACAAGATTACACGCGGGCTGGGCGAGACGAGGGCGACGCAGGAACACAGCGCTTTGCTCCCGGGCTGCTCCTGCGGCCGGGGGCCGGGGCCGCAGGGCACCGCCGCCTTCCCACTTCGGTGAGCCTCCATCCAGCCCAGCTACAGGCTCCTGCCCACCAGCTCCTCCGCAGCCTCCCCGCCCACCCAGTGATCCCACAACATGCGGCTTTGAGCAACCTGGCCTACTGGGAGGTGTCCCTGTCCTCGGCGGCAGGGGGGTTGGAACTCCATGATCTTTAAGGTCCCTTCCAACCTAAACCATTCTATGATTCTACGACTCTCCCTAAGCAACTCCCAGGCTGGAGAAACAGGGCCTGGAGCAAGCGGCAAGGCTCAGCCCCAGCTGCCGACCCCATCCCATCCCTCGCCCTGCCTCTGGCTGGGAGCTGCCG
>NW_009647236.1:3851019-3853584 GCF_000708025.1 Charadrius vociferus | reverse complement strand
CCGGCCGCCAGCCCCGCATCTCCCCGCTCCGACACCTTCCTGGCGGCGGCCCTGGGATGCCAGGCAGGGCTCGTTGTAATTCTGCGCGGTGGCCGGTGCCTGTCTGCAGCCAGACACCGGCTCCGCGGGGGCTGATTCATCACAGCGGTCCGATCAATAAAACATGGGCCCAACCAGCGGATGCCGCCCCTCCCGGGGGCTGCGCCGCAATTATTTCTTTCTTAATCAGAGCAGAGGAAGGCTTCACTGTTGCGTTTATGGCCCCGTGGCATGACACCGATGGGGTGAGGGTGCAGGGTGTGCCAGGGAGGTTGATTTTTCATAAGGGTGGGAAACGACCGTGCAGGCGCGTGTGCGTGCGTGCACGGGGGGCGGGGGGTGGCAGGGAGGAGCGCTCTGCCGCAGCAACAAATAATGCGGCCTCGCTCCAGGAATATTAAGTGCTAACACTCCTGACATCTTCTCATTCATCCTCTCATTTATGGGTTCCCTTTTCTGGATGGCTTTAAAGGCAGCGATGCTGTTTTAAATTCACCCTGCAATACCAAGCCTTGGCAGCCTTTTCTTTATCATGGGGCAGGGGGGTGTACATGGCTATGGTTTTGTAAAGGCATGCTCATCATGTATATGTACCCATAGGTATACGCATATATGTACATGTGTATGTACACATGCATGCACATGTACACATCCATGTATAGATACATGTATATGTACACGTATATGCATATGTACCTGCACATGCACGCATACACATATGCATATATGTGCATGTATAGTGTTTTACACAGAAGGGGTACAGGAAGATGCTGAAGTGTGGAGCTGGAGATAAGGCTATATGTCAGGACTGAGTCTGCTGTGGAAGAAAGAAGACATGCTTACTACCAAGAAGAGCTATTTCTAATGGCAGGGGGGAACCCACACGCCCCCCACCCCCAAAAAGCCCCCTTTTCAGGAAAGCACCATGGAACCAAAGTGCAATTGCCGCCTCTCACAACCTGCAGCGTTTACCAAGCAAAGAGCCCCTCTCTGCTGGGTGGAGCACGGGTGCCACAGGTTTGCTCAGCGGCACAGTGGCTACTAAACTCCAGCTGGTGTCTAAAAGGCAGCAAATCCAAGAAGAACATCCCCAGAGCACCTGAAATTCTGTAGCACTTTCATTTGTGTGATTTCTTCCTAACGTAGCCCATCGCTTACTAGATCAGCTGTTTGTGCCCCAATTCTATTCTTTCATTATTAAGTAAGTATGTGCTGAATTGTGTGGAAAATTTATATTCCATCTATGGCTTCTTTTCTCAGTCAATCCCTGCTCATCTTTTGTAGCTTGTCACACAAATCCTACAGCACTGATTTTGCACTCCTTGTTTGGTGGATCGAAACTTATTTTCCCCTCTGAGCTCAGGAAGAAGTTCAAGTTCAGCTACTACGTTTACCTAACCAATGTGTCAGAGAAAGCATCTTTCACGGTGAAATGACTGTGGAGAGGATGTTTGGAAACATTTCCATCCTCTGTTGGCAGTGAAAAAGTCCCAAAACATAACTTCTTTGGCGCAGCAAAAAAAGTCAGGAACACGCTAGGCAAGGTGTGTTGCCCACAAAAAGTTTTCAACCATCACATTTTTACTGTTTGGCTAAAATTCTATTTGTCTAACACATACACAGACATGTATGTAACACATACATGTGGCAACCAGCCCCCTTCTTGTCACTTTTCTCAGATGCACATGCAATCAGAGCAGAGGCGTATGTACCTATGGAGGCAGACACCGCACACACCTAGCACAGCAGAGGGATGGGTATGCTTGGCCTCGCCGGGGTACTGCTGCCTTAACGTGCGTAAGTGCACGGCTTGGGGTTTGTGTGCTTGGGAGGTGGTAGGGGTAAGGTATGGTATGGTATGGTGTATGGTATGGTGTATGGTATGGTATGGTATGGTTTCAGAGATGAGCTTCTGTAATACCTGGGTATAAGGGAGGACACACAAGGCATGGTTTGATAAAAGACTGGGGAGAGAGGGTCACACCAGCTTCTGCTCTGCTTGACCTTGCGTGAATAAGCTTGAGGGTATCTGACAAGCCAAGACTCCTATCTCCATGGCTGAAAAATGGTGTGAGTTATATGTCCTCCCATTTCCCTGCTAAGCTCCCTGCACGTGCCAGCGAGTTGGGGGCCCAGTAGCAGAAGCCCCTCCATGTGCAGTCCTAATTATCTGCACACCACCACCACGTACTCATACCAGCAGTTGTTTGCACCCAGGTCCCGTGTGTAGCTGCACAGGTGCCGGCCAGTGTGGCAAGCTGACCTGGAGCCCTGGGACCCAGTGTGGTTCGGAGCCGCTGCAGCCCCTGCACGTAACCCTGGGGGCTGCGTGGAATTGCTGTCTTACACGTATGCCTCATTTACTATCGCATGTATTATAAAAATAGGGGAAGGTTATAGTCCAACCACAAAACGAAATCTTGAAAACTTTGAGAATTTAGGCTTTAGAGAGGACTAATTGCGCACTGCCGCACCACCACCACCCCCCCTCCAGCCGCACCCCTGTACATGTGCGCACATCCCACA
>NW_009647236.1:3813676-3850920 GCF_000708025.1 Charadrius vociferus | reverse complement strand
CCCCGCCGGCCCCGGCCCCGGCCCGGTCTCCAGCTGCCGCGCCCGGCCCTCGGATCGGAGCTCAGCCACCTCGGCGCTGAGCAAAGCCCGCCCCGCAGGGCGCTAAAAGGCGAGAAGCCACCCTCGCAAACGGGCGAGGGGGAGGGGGGGCTTGGGCAAACGAATGGCGTTTGCCCCACAGTCGCCCCGCTTTCCTAACCTTGAGGATGTGCTCTGGGAGGCTGCCCTGCAAGCTAATCTCCCGGGCTAATCGTTCCCCTGCAATTTGGCAGCACTGCAAAGTTGGTGACCACGGCAATAGCTTTGAAGGGTTTTGTTGTGTTTTTTTTCTTCCACCACATCCAGGGAAGGAAATTGGGTTTCTGATGATGATGAGTTAATATGAATATCTGGCAGCATTTCACAAATAAACCCTTAAGGGACCCCGACCCCAAACAGCTGACTGAGTCGGATCACATTAATCAAATCAAGAAGGAACAGACTGAAAATTGGCAAGAGCAAAACAATTGCACTTCTCTTCCTCGTGCCAAATAGTGAGACATTTAGATTCCCAGTACAGATGCAGGTCGACCCCTGCCATGGTGACTAACCGTCCTGCAACAGCCTCACAGGACACTGCGCCCCGTGTTTCCGAGGGTTTGTCCATGCCATGCGTTTGGCTTGGGTGATCCGCGTTGGTGTCATGGCACAAGGCAGCCTCGACCGAGATTTAGAGAGCTCTAGCTCTCTCAGGGCTAAGGGAGACCATGTCCCACCCCCCTCCCCAAGGCAAGGTAACCCAAGCCATGTCCTTAAATTTAACCATGGGAAAAACAGAGCCGTGTCACCTTGCTGCTCCTGTCCACCTGTGTGCACCGGCTCCATGCACCACCCTCGCACAGAGAGGCTCTGGGGGGCTTTTCCTGACACTTCTGGAAGAACACCTCCATAATTTTCGGTGGGGATGCGGAAGGGCCAGTGAGGCCACGTGGGACTTCGGCGATTTCACCCAGTGCCTCACCCTCCTGCAGGCAAACCCTTCCACGCAGCAGCAAGCGGAAAAGTTGCTGTACCCTCTCTCTCGTGTGCGGAGCGCTGCTTAGGCGGCGCTGCGAGAGCCGCACCGGCCTCACAGGCAGAGCCAGTGGCCCCCACTACTGCTAAGGTTGCCCGATCCTTCCCATTATCAGGCACTGTTTGCACAGCGCTTTACAAGCATCAACAGTGCAGGTGGAACAATCCCATGCTGGGTGTTTGCCTTGGGCTGATTTTAGGGCTTTTTTTAAGTGGAAGAGCAGCAGCCAAAATACTTCTGCTGTGTCTGAGAGCAAGGCAGAGAAGGAAAAAAAAATATGTTTATTTTAATCATAAAAAAAAAGAAAGCCAGCGACTGTCCCTCAGAACATTTTTCTGCTCTGATGCTTTGGCTCAGAGCCTTGCAACGGTGCAGAGATTTGGTCTTTCAGAAAAAAGGTAAGGAGCTACACAAAACTACCTGCTTTCAACACCCTCGGGGAGCACCTCCCCACACGCTTCACACATCTTGAATGACTTCCCTGGCACCACCTCAGTGGGTCAGTGCTTTGGCCCCTCAAAGGTTTTAGGCCCCCCCAGTAACACCAGCACAGCTACACCTGCTCCTCACCAGAGGGCTGCAAGCGAGGTTAGCCCAGGGCTCACCATACAGCGAGTATGTATGATTGTTTGCATGGTATAGATGTAATGCTTTTTTTATAATTTTTTCTCTCTGTGTGTGTGTGTGTGTGTGTGTGTGTGTCATGGCTCACAAACTGCTCCTACACCTGTGGAGGGTGTAAGAAAAGGCATGGCCAGAAGGGTGGTGGGGCTTGGGTGAGATGGAGGGGAGAGAGGGGGAAAAGCAGGGTGCCGCTTATGTTCACAGCAAGCCACAGCAAGATTGCAACGCCAAGAGCTGCTCTATTCCTCAAAAACAGTCTGCCTCCAAGACCACAGAAGAATACCACAAGAGAAGCCCAGCTCTACCGGGTCAGTCCAAGGGTCTTGCCTAACCTTCAGTATTGTCCCCTGCAGGTGCGGGGTGGGGGCTAGCTGGGAGAACAGGGCTGGCATGGCATCATATTGGCCTGCCTCGGGTGCTTCAGGGTCATCCTGAGCCAGCGGAAGGTGCACGCCTTGACAGATTCATTTTTTCTTATATGAACTTGTCCAGGTGTCTGGACTGCCTGAAGTCTTCCATATCCACAACGTCCTGCAACTTCTAAGGAGCACCATAGCAGTCAGCTGCCAGCAGTCATATATCAGCCACACATTACACTTGGGTGTTAGGTTCTCCAATGACTTTAGGACCTTGGCATTAACGGGAAGCCTGGCACACTGGTCCGTTACTAATTGCTACCTGAATTGGCTAGATTAAAAAGTTAGTCACTCCTTGCTCTGCAGTCTCCTCTGCTGACTGCAGGAGAAGCAGGCTAAGGAAAGCACTCAGTGTGGGAAGGATTAGCTGGGATGTGTTCAGGTCTCCCCAAGATGAGCTTTTTGTCAAGGAAACTGCTAAGAAAGAGGTTAGCCCATGTCGAGAGATTGGTGGCCACTGAACGCTCAAGTCCTGAACCGCAGAGCTGCAAGTGTCCCTACCAAACCTGGGGCACAGCTGTCACTGAGCCCTCGGGTGGCGGAAGGGAGCACAGCTGAGTTGTGAGAGGACCTGGTGTGATGCTCCCCGAGGCATAAGCAACTGAGACTCCAGTGGTGCATCCTCCGTGGCACAGGCTCAACCTCCAGAGACTAGCCAGAGACTAGCTCCAGGCTTGCTGCAGAAATCACCCAGAGGGGAGCAGAATTCCAAGGTCTGACCTTCGTGGGATGAATAAAAGGGCCCTTTTTCTCCCTGCCCTCCAGCCTTGAATTTACAGTGCTACAAGGCACTGCAACACACTGCCTTGGCAGCAGTGGCCAAGGTTCGAAGGCTGCTCCGTAGCCCTGTACATGCCCTGCCTCATGGCTAGCATTGGCCCCTCAAAGCCAATAGTGCCCATATGGGGTTGGGGGCTGCATGAGGAGGTGGTAAATATGGGAGGAAGATTGTCAGACACATCGAAAAAGGCTGCTGTGATGAAGGAGATAAGACTGGAGTAACACGGACTGCGGTGATAGAATGGTACAAGCCTTACGCTTGTACCAATGCAGGGCTACAGCACAGGAAATGACACCAGAGCCCATCTTCCACTGAAATGGCAATATGGGCATACTCGGCTCGGGACACTGAAGAGGGCAGGAGGAGGAGAGGTCAGCCAGGGTGAGGATGGGGAAGATGTAGGAGCTGATGTGAGCATGCAGGTTGGATAGGTAACGAGAGCAGGCCCTGGGAGAAGGGGAGATGAAGAGAGGAAATTAAACCCAGATTGGGCATAGGGTAGCAGGGATGGCAGTAGAGAGGCAGGTACAGGGTAATGATGGTGCTTATGGGAAGAGGGAGTTTGTACCAGGAATGCAAAGGCAAGGGGTCAGTACCAGCCCAGGTCAAAACTACAGGAGAAAAAGTGGGGGATTCCTACTGAGCTGTTTCCACATGGATGCGGTTCCAGGTGCAGCTCAAACGCCAACAGTTATGAGGGAGAACACGATGCCCTGGACAAACTCCCTGTCTGGGACACACAACCCCCCACCCCACCATCCCCACCACCCCCGGCAGGCTCCGCTTTGCCCCCCCACCGTCACCCGGCAGCATCCTCCCGCCTCGCTCGGCCACGGACCGGCCCGTCGGGGCCGGGGGAGCCGCTGCCGCCGCCGCATCGCCTCTTCCCCGCCAGGTGGCAGCCGAAGGCCGAGGAAAAAAAAAAACCAAACCGGCCCCGGCAACCCTCCAGGCTGGCAACAGCACCCCTCGGGCAGGGAGACCGGGGGTTAGTGGCCAGGCGCAGCTGCGGTAAAAACCCTGGGGGCCCGGACGGCAAAGCCCCCCCAAGGGACCTTGCTAAAAGCAGGGGGTTGCCAGCTCTGGGCGCCCTGCGCCACTTTTGCCAGAGGCAGCCCTGATATGGCCATGTTTTTGTGGCACCGAAGCCGATGCCTCATCGGTCTCCATCTCTCCACAACCATTATGCAGCACTATCCTTGGTAAAACTGCTCGGGGGGGCAAATCTGATCTGCTGGTTGGTCATCCCCATCAAAAGCAAGGCACGGACCTGTTACACTAGCAAGAAGAAGAGGTTGCAAGGAGTGGTGGTAAAGTTTCTAGCCCGTTCTACCTCCCCCCCCCAGATATTCCCTCTCCTCTCACTGTCTCCAGACCCCTTTTCCAACACCGACAGCAGCCCTGAAGGGACCCATAAGAGAGGGGGACAGAGGCTGTGCCATGCCACATAACCCTTGCTGTACAGGCAAACCAGGTCAGACTTGTAAGCAAATCTGCAAGTCCTCTTGGTTGCACAGAGACATGCCTCCAAATGCTGTGAGCATCGCGATCACCACCAGCAGAAATTGAACCTTTCGAGATTCCCAATGCAGACCTTTAAAAAGGGTCATTTGAGATGGAATCATAAAACAGATGTATTTCTGGGCCATACCCAGAGGAGAAAAAATCACCCACCCACCTACACATTTCATGCCCACATTCACCAATTTTGAATGTTCTGTTGCATCCTGGGTCTCATCATCTGAGTAAACCAAAATGGAGAGAGGAAAAGAGACAGCGGGTACCAGTTTTCCTCTTATTTACATTAACAAGACTCCAGGGGTTGACATATCTGCAGGGCTGATGGAGGAGAGCCGAATGAGAAGCTTCAAAGGGCATCAGAGAGCTACAGGCTTCTTATTTGCTTTGGGGAATCTGTCAAAGACTGCAAGGTAAAACCTGGTGAAAGAGGACAATCAACCCCCATGAGATTCTAAATGGAAGCGCAGCCAGGAGGAGGCATGGGACAGGCTAGAAGAACTTGTCTGTGATGGGAAGGAAGGAGCGATGGCAAACCAAGTCAAGCTGGCCCGCTGTTTTTCTGGGTGCTTTCCACCCTGAGTGGCTCTGGGCTCCATGCTGTTGACAGGCTGACTCCACTTACAGGAGAGGCTGGAGTCCTGCTTCTTGAGTAAAGAGGAAGACCAAAACCGAGCAGAAATGGAAAAAAAAAAAAACCTCTGAAGGATAAGGTGCAAGAATGTGCACCATACAAGTCTCTCTCTGTCATCTCACTCCCTGGGGCCTGGAGGGGTCTTAGGTTTTACACTTGCCAGCTCCTCTGCAGGAAGTAATTTTTCTAGTCTGTTGACTCTTTTGCCAGGGCTTCAGAAGATGAAATCTTTATTATCATGAAGGCTTAAAAGGGAGGAATACCGTTAATTCCATTTTCAAGGTCATACTTTGAAAGTTATTAATTTCTTTCTTCCCAGGCTTTGCACTCTACTCTGAGGCTTTAGGGATTAGCAGCTTCTACTTACTAGGGTTCATTTGGGGCTTTTTTCTTACTACTTTCCTGTGTTCCCCCCCCCCCCCCCGTCCTCTTTGAGAAGACGACACGACTTTTCACTCCCTGTTCTCAATGTTGAAACTATTTTGTTCATTACCTCTTTGTACCCCATTCTCACTACCAGTCCTGCTCCTGTAATTAAAACTTGACTGTGACTGCAATGGCAATAGGCTGGCTTTTCCAGAGGTGGAAGTACCACTGTGTAAACTAGGGAGGATGCCCTCCAGCAACTCTCCAACAAGATTAAGGAAATGTCTCTGGTGTCTATCAATCTTAGCACACGGTTTAATGTATTTCAGAATTTGCTCATGCTTTTTTTTTTTTTTTTTTTTGCACTGAACAGTTCTTCCCCATGTTTTGGAGCTCATTCATGATGTACTAAGTACTCATCTATCATACCTCATGCCTCGGTGAAGATTCATTCTGTAATACAGCGCACCCATTCTTCCCTGAGGTCTAAAGAATATCCCTGAAATTGTATTTCTCAGTGTCTTTCTGAGAAGGTCGAGGTATTCAGGAGCTAGCTGCTTATGCCATTTATCCTGGAGCTGGTTTACAGTACTCCTACTCTAGAATTTAACTGTTATGCTGACCAATGAGAGTGGTGGTAGCTAGAAGACCACCTACGTTGAAAGGTTACACAGATCTTTTATCACCAGATCCTGTAGATATCAAAAAGCTCCAAGGTTTTCTCACAGCTGAAAGATAGTTCTCCCACCCTTTCCATTCCCCTAGCAGCTGGAGGAGATTTAAAAGCAAAACAAAACAAAACCCTTGGCAAACTACTGATACAAAATCAGTTACTTAAAACTCCTTTGTCTTGAAACCATTCATTGAAGACTCTCATCCTACAAGCAAAACATCCAAAAAATACATAGCACAGACTTTTTCAGGGTCCATCACAGGGAAGATCTGAGCTTTTTCTGCTTTTCACTTTCCTAGGATAGAGCAATCCCTCCCCTGCTCACCTCTCAAGCACACGTATATGGCACAGCAGACCAAAGGTGATGCCAGCACACAGTCTGGTGTCTCAATAGGGAACAAACAGCATTGCCCCCCTCACTCCGAGCACATACAGCCCTAGGAAGCAGGTTTGCTAATCAGAGGCTCTGGAACCTCTTGAAAGATTAATATTTTCATCAGCTTTAAGTCTGTCTGTTTACCCACCTCATCCCTGCTATGGTTTTCGACAAGCTTTGCTGGGTGTTTGGCACAAGAAAGATTTGAGTGCCTGTGAGCAGCAATGAAGAGGGAGGGACGCACCGAGGGGTGACTGGAAAGGAGACTGGAGCAGAAGAACTAAATCGGGGTGGAGTGTGACCAGCATGCTTGAGGCTGCTCTGGTACTGAAATCCAGTCGTATCGCTGCCTCTGCCCTTCCTATCCTTCTCCTCTAGTACCTGCAGCACAGTTCTCCCCCGACCTGTCCCTGAGGTCTTCTTAAGGCCACTGCTCCTCTCTGGAGACTCCCTTGCAGTGAGCTTAGTGGAAACCAACCTTTGTCCCCATCACTCCTTGCCCAGGAGTAGAACAAGCTAGGCGGAGGTTTCAGCTAGCCTTCGTCAAGGGCTGCTTGTGAACAAAGAGAAGTATGGGACCCATATCATGGGAAAACTGTAAACAAGCCTGTGTGCTCCTCTCAGTGTTTCAGTGAATGAGAGATTTCATGGGAGTCCAGCTGGGCCCACAGACTGGTGTATGTCTCTAAGGAGTGTGGTCTAAGTAAATACTGTGTCCCCTGTAGTTCTCCTCCCAGTACGGATGCGTGTGTGTGTGTGTGCAATTCCAGAGTGAGACTCCTGGTCACTAGAACGCCCTAACAGTGCAAGAGTGGCTTTAATGCCTGGCCCGGGCATGGGGAAAGCTAGAGCAGAAAACCATGATGCCTTCCTTCCCACAGCCCATCCCCAGACCAGGAATTAAAAAGGGAAAGTAACTACAGCTTACACAGGCAGCTGAGCTGGCCTTCAGCTGGATGAGTTGAAGCAATGGAAAAGATGCCCGCAGCCACTTTGGTTCATCCTTTAGACATTCCAGGGTGCCTGGAAATAGCTCAGTGACTGTGGGATGTGCCTCCGAGCATGGGGGGTGTGCGTACGGTGCGTAAGGTGACCTGGCTCAGGAGTGTACTTGTCCATCAGCGATCACGCGTATCTGCAACACCTACCGTAGAGGCTGCCTGGCCAGACCCCACTGAAGCTATGCTGGTTACAGCACATCCTTCTCCCTCCTCCTGCCCATGCACTCATTCCCCAGACTGCAGGGGGACATGCAGGCGATGGTGGGGAAGGGCCAGGCGCTTTTCTCCTTTGCTCACCTTGCTGCTAGACCTCTCCCTTTTGCAGGGGAGCTCTGCCGACAGACCTGCTCGCCCACGGGAGGGACGGCCTGCCAGGAGCACTCTGCTTTTTCTGCAAGCCTGATTTCTTTGGAATGGTTGGCTTTTTCCCTGTGCACCCCCTCCCTCCCAAACCCCACACCTCCCTTCTCCCGGTTGTTTTTGTTTTTAGAGAGAGCGCTTAGACAGCTGTATTAATCATGCAAGCCCAGCCATGTGTAATGTGCTTTATCAACAGCAGAGCAGACACTGAATGGCAACCAGTTCACAAGCGGGCCCGGTGCAGTGCCTGAGCTGGGTAGATAAACCTGCCGCATCCCAAACCGACTTACCGTCATGGGTTAGTGAATGGAGAGACTGTTCACTTGGGACAATAACCAGAGGGGAGGCCAATTTGTTAGGCAAATTCTTGAGTGGTTTACACTGGAAATGGAAGGGGGAGGAGGAGGATGAAGGTGGGAATTACTCTTTGGTCATTTTCTCTCAGAGGTGGGAGGAATTCTTGTGTATGCGCAAGGATTAAATCAAGACAACTGTGGCTGTTCCTCATCCTCCTCCTTGCTGCCCTCCACACTTCGGTCCCAGCCAGCCCGGCTGGCAGCTCGACACGGGAAGTAAGGAGAGCGAGAGGGAGAGAGCAAGGATTCAGGTAGACCTGCTGTGCAGCGGGTATAAATTGCCTTCTTCATCCCTAAGGAGGAAGGTTCAGTTGATGGCTTCAGAAACTCATCTAACATACAGATGGTATCAGGCTATGAGCATCCTCTGGGCTGAGGATATTTGTCTCAGGAGGGTTGTAGCCTGCCCGAGCTGTGCTCTGCAGGGTAATCTGTCCATGCTACACTGCTGACACTATCAGTGTCCCTACTGGACAACTGATTTTCTATGGCAGCTGCTCTTCCATGGGTTTGCTTCTAATCTCTGCAGTGCAGTTGTGTGTTTCCTCCCCCACTGGTTCCACTCAACCTCCACTCTCCCACCTGCCCGCTGTGCCCCGACCTCTGTTTTGCAGGGCTGTTCTGCATGCAGGCAAAGCCACAACTCCAACTAAGCAGACCTTAAAGTGCCTACCCTATCCCAATGCAAGGGCCCAGCTCGGAGGAATATTTTTCTGGGAATTCCAGTTTCAGTTCCTACCCTCTGCCGCTGCTCTTCCCCACTCACTGGATTCTCCACAGCATTGCTACTGGAGAGGGTTATGCAAATATATACAACCCAGGGCTCATTTTGGAATAAATCAATCTAAATTAAAATTAATGAACAAAAAGTACAGAAACAGATCAAGCAATAAAGCCACTTCTCTCTCTTTCCCCCTGTGTCTCTCTTTTTTCTTCAAGAAAGCTGGTTTCTTTTCTTTATGCTTTTTTTGGGGGGGGAAGCAGCACAATGTTTTTTTGGCTGTGTTTTTTTTCAAGCAATCTCAGCAAACAGAAACTGTCTGTTGCTATCCAGAAAAACCCATCAAGCGATGCTAGTACCTGCAGTAGACATAATTCTTGGCATTTCTCGTTTCCCTAAGATGCTGTTTCCAGCTATATCCCTACTACCCCTTTTTGGAAGGCACTGTCATTGCCTCTGACTTTGATTTTACTCACTTATAACCGCACATTCAAAATAAGACACAATGGCACCCCTTGCATGCTACCTATGAAATAGCAAGAAACAATTAATATGATGTTGGCCTTCTGCCTTCACCCTGTCTTGTCCTTCGTGTTCCCTTGGCCTGAAACCCCCGCAGGCTTCAGTGCCTGCAGACCTGGCAGGGATGGACATTGACCTCAAGCAGCAAGAGAAGCTTGGCCTGTCTGAGCTTCCATCCTGCAAAGCCACCCCCTTCTGCACTCACCAAATGGAGAATGAGCTCTTTGGAAAATCTGGCTGGATACCACCAGCGGGAAGCAAGGAGAGCCGTGAGTTGTGCTTCCCACCCAGGATCATGGGTGTTATCAGGTGCCAATGCCCGGGGCTCAGCCAGCTTTCAGGGAAGAGAGAGGCATGCTCCAAGTAGTAAGGCACACGTCACTGCACGGGTGACGAGTACAGCTGAACTATGGTCTCTGACCGCCTGAGAATTTAGGGAAATTCCAGACTTGCACATGGCTTCAAACATGTCCTCCTACGCTTGGTCCCTATGACCACTATTTTTCTCAGCTGGTAGTTTCAATGTCAGGATCACGATAGGACAAGATTGGCGACTTTTACCTGTTTGTGCTTGTTTCCTCAGCTCTGACAACTAGTTTGTTTCAAAGGCTGCGAAGGCTTGGGTTTTCACTAACCCCTTCTTGGAGTCCAGCTGAGAAAGCACCCTCTGGCCTCAGTGAAGAGGACTCCAGAGACAGACGGGTTCTTTAGCTGGCCACACTGTACTGGGAGGACTGGTTTCTGTTGACTGCTTCCACACCGCTGCCCAGTCAGCAAACCCCCATTAACCATTCAATAATCATAAAATGAAAGAGCCGTGGGGTTTCCATCAGCAAACCCCCAGTTAACCCTTTACAGTCTGTACTTTCAGATGTTTTCCCCCATGCTTCTCTCCTTAGCTTCCAGATATTCGGATGTTTGTCCTTTTGCCAAAGCAGACACTGCTGACGCAAGAGCTGCCTGCTCAGCAGGACTGACAGGGCCATGCACTAGAGAAAGCGACAGGTGAGCAGGGATGGGTGGAGGTGACCACCGCGACAGGTGAAGTCTCTTCTCCACAGCTGGGACCTCCATGGGGAACAAAGAGGACTGAGAGGGTATTAGAAAGAAAGATGCTCTCTGTTTCCCACTCTGGTCATCAGGCCCAAATGAACATCTCTTTTCTCCCTTCCCCCAGCTCCCACCCACCTGATGAAGGCATTAGTGACAGTACAGGCTACACGGGCTACAGCTAAATGGAGACTAGCTACAATCTACAGTCATACAGGGTCATTCTCCGATCAGTGCGCGTTTTGGCAGAAAGACAGGACTGCTCATACTCCTTTTCCCTCCCCCTCCGCTAATTACTAACATGCTATTGCTATGAATCTTTTGTCACTCTGTTGATGGCCATGACTTTGTCTGATCAGGCCCCAAAGACTGGCACACTTGAGGCCCCACAGGCAGTTCTGGATGTGCTGTTTCTTGGAAACACAGCATCCCCCTTGCAGAGCTCCCAGAGCATTCAAGCCAACCATACTGAGAAAACCCTTGGCTAGTTTGTGGTAAGCCCTCATCACAAAACTCCTGTGAGGAAGACTCGTGAGTTTTGAAGCCCATCCGTCTGGCTAAGCCATTCTGACGTGGACACTAGGTGCTAATCACAGGGGAGGGAGTCTATGTGCAAAGAGCTGAGGACAAGGGACAATGGAGGACAGAGATGGAGCTAGGGCCATAATTGTGACAGACTCCTTTGAGGTTCAACAGTGATCCCACTTGCCCTGTCATTGGCAGATGCAGTGTGGAATGAGCAAACTCTCCTTTTCCAGAAGAAAACCCTTTTGAAAAGCCACTGATGATGCAGTAAGGCTCCGTTTGTGACAGCTAGGTCTTGCAGTATCCCATTATATCATGATGTTACAATGCAGACAGGAAGAGGTGATGATGTGGCATCATCCCAGAAGACATTTCAGGGCATTTTGAGCGCACAGTGGCAAAACCAGGAGGGCTGGAAAATTTACCAAGGACAATTCAGTTGAGAGCTGAATCAGCTGGGCTCTACCAGCCTTTTAGGAAACTGCCTCATCAAATTCAAGTCCCATGTGTTTAGTTGAATGGGCTGCTTCTGAGTCTCCAGCCTGCCTGAAAGCAAGATGTTTCCACAGCAGCTAGCTAATGATAGCAATGCTTAGCATGACGACAGTACTCTTCATCTCAAAGCACCTTCCTTTTAAATTAATGCTCAAAACCCCACAGCGCAGGGAAGTGTTACCGAGGCTTAAGAGCAGTGGAAATTGAGGGAGAAAGAGGGAGGAGGCTGTGATTCTGGTCACTGAGGAGAGGCTTATTTGAGAGCTGAGGACTGCATCTCAGCACATCAATTCATCTGGAGAAAAAGGTCTAACAAGAAAATTTTATGCCTAAGCTTTCTTTGAAGGTGAAGAGCAAAGTAAAAGCAAATGTTGAGATAAGTGCCAATATCTGTGCTGAACACCCACATTGGAGAAGCTCGCAGGGGCTTTCGGAAAACAAATGAGGTCCAGAATATTTAAATTCTATTTTCCCTCTCTGCAAAATCCTCTTTGAGTGTCCTGGGTCACTGGAGATATCCCCACATTTGGCACCATGAATTCCTGGAGACTCCTCACAGGAGTGATGTCACACCAGGATGTCCTTCAAGGTGATCTCAGGAGACTGGGGAGCAGTAAAAGCAAAGAAAAAAAAAAACAAAAAAAACCAAACCACAACTTCAAAGAGAGAGGGGGAAGTGTTTTAAAGGATTGACTAAAGCTGTGCAGGACAACCTTGGCAGTTCGATTGGGGGGTATTTGGTATGGAAATCCTGGCCTTGCTCACTTGCAGTTTTTGCTTTATCATTTAGCTTAATGGGCTACTAATTCAAAACCAGCTGTAAACAGAACTGGCTATGAAAAAAATTAACACTGCCTGCCTGTGGAATTTAAGGATATATAATAAAAATAATCATAAAAGAAAGAGCCATGGGTTTTCCATCAGACAAAAATATTTGTCATTGAAAATTCTGCTTAAAAAAAGAACACCCAAAATTGGAAAACTCCTCAAAACCTTACATCCCAAACAGCCTCAGCAACTTTAATTTCATATCCAAGCACAAGTTTCATTTGCAATACATACGATAATGGTGTTTAATTGGATTTATTTTTCCACACTAGGTTCCCAATGGCCTACTTTACTCCTTTTCTCAGCTCCTTGAATGTTATTTACAAATCACTCTCTGGGATTTAATTTTAATGGTAGCTTGATTTCTCCCTCCCTTCCCCCCCTCTTTTTTTTGTAGGTACTTTTCTTTAATTGTATTTGTGGATTTGCCTTTTAAATAGGCAATTGTGACTACATCCTCAGCCTGAATAAGTTGCCAAAAGCAGAGCTTGATTTGAAAGAGTAGAGTAGTTAAATGGAGCTGGTGTAACATCCAGCATTTATTGTTCTTTTATGGGAGTACCTGCAGGTGCTTCACTTGGGTAGGTGCCCTTTTGCAAAACAACATGGGTTCGTAATAACACTCTACTCCAAAGCTCTGCACAGACATTAACTATTTATGCCTCTGAACATCCCATGAGTTGGGTGCATCTTCCTCATATGGTGGTAAAACAAAGATAGTAAGGAGCCCTAGGCCAAGATTTTTTAAGTGAATACGGCGACTGGCTGCCTTATTGTTGATTTAGTGTCACCCACTGCTTCCAAGCGCTGTAGCCTGCTTTCTGGAAGTGCCCAGTCTCTGCGCTTTTTCAGAATCCCAAGGTCGCATCCAAACCCCAGTCTTGTGTGGATGTCGGGGCCGCAATACCTGGACCCGAGGCAAGCTTGGACAGCACAGAGACAGGAGAAACACTCAGAGCCTGTTTTGCTTTCATACCTTCTTCCCTTGGAATAAGGCAGACAGAAGCACCTCACCGTGCACCTCTTTTCATACTCTCTGCCTCAAAGGCAGCAGTATGTGACTGGTGGACCTGGGGGTATGTGACAGAGGAATGAGAAAACAAAGTGTTTCATTGTGAACAGTTTGCACAACTAGAGTGAAAACAACCTCCCGGCAGAAATTTAATTTTTCGCTTCTCATTTGTCCCTTCCACCGTTTCTGCAAAATTTTAGGTCCGCTTATGCTTTTGATCCAAAACACAACATGTCGGCAAAGACAACTTAGGATGAGAATATATATTAGGAGTAGGTCTGCAGACAAACTGAACCTTACTGAAGACTGTCCAGACCTGGGTGAGGTCACAATGTCATGGCTCAAAGCTTGGCTAAAGGTTGTTGCTGTTTAGTCAATTGTTTTTTTGGAAAGGGAGAGGGAAAGGGGAAGAGTGAGGAAGATGAGCAGAAGAGACCAAATGACATGTAGACGAGAAGGGAAAGCCCTTATTTTCCTGCATTTTCTGAGCTGTTTTGCCCATCCCTAGCTCTGAGCATTTGTCAGGATGATGGAGAATGACCCGGCTAAAGAGCTACTTCAACATAAAACATATACTGACCTGGAAAAGGATTGGGGAGTGTGGGTAAAACTCGTTCTAAGGGGGGAAAAAAAACAATAAGCAACATGCAGGAGAAAAGGAAAAGCCACTTTTCACACCAAGCAAGCAGCAGATACAAACCTGATGGAGTTGTCCATCCCCAAATTAGATGAACTAGAGTAGGTTTCATACACAGAGCATTTTGCTAGCCACACATCTAATACACATCAGCATCCCCTGGGACTGGGAGTCAGATAAGTCATTTGAAAAACTAAACAAATAATATCCACACAGCAAGAGGGATTAAGCACCTGCAGTGAAGGTAACTGGAGTTGATGGGCCATATCTCCCCTCTGACTTTCAAGACCACTCACGTTATCACACTGCAGCTCCTCCTAGCTATACGTCTGGCTAGAAGCTAGTCTTGGCAGAGTTATGGAAGTCCTCCATGGGTACTTGCTGCCACCCCACAACATTCTCCACAATGGATTTCTTGCCAGTGACAGGTCCCTTGAGGATCTGAGCGTGGGAGCAGTCACCCTGGTGAATCCTCAAGGACATTCTGCTTCTTTTGAGCTTTTGTCTTCTGATGGGAACAGAGCTTTTGCAGACTCATCAACCTCTACTTGTACGCAGAGCCTGCTGTTTTGGTTATAGGGTTTTTACAATGCGTCCTCGTTATACGTCGCAGCAGGACTTTGTTATAAGTCACTGCTGGCTTCACACTTTGCTTCTTCCACACAAGGATCTCAAAAGAATTGCACAGACACTGAGGGAAACTAGTGTCAGAGGCCTCAGTCTGAGGCTACCAGTAGTGTTAATTCCATTTTAGAGATTGTGCAGCTGATGTACGGAGCAAGGAAGCAATTTGCCCAAGGTCAAATGCTGAACTGTTGGCAGAGCCAGGAGCAGAACCAAGAATACAAGCCCCCCCCAGCCTGACTCTCATCACTGGGTCTCCTTTCATTATCTTCAGAGCTTGTTGGATGTCTTGTACTGACTGAGACAAGTTCCTACTCGTGGACTGATCAGTAAGTAGACGTTTAGCTGTAGAGATATGCCACTATGCAACAGCCGACAGGCCTGGAGCAATGAGTTGTCTCCTGGGTTACCTGCGAGGATGGTGCTAAGATCACTGCTGATGGACACAGGGCTTGGCAGGATACATTGGCAGTCCGCTATTACTCTCTGATCGACCCAGGTCCAGCTATTTGGAGGCCAATGCTTTCTATACAGCATCCTGGGTGCAAGGAGCTAGTTTTCTGACTTGCTGGAGCCCAGGAGGATGTATCAGGCCAGGCGCATCCCCGTGACACCAGCAGATCTCCCGCCCTCGTGGTAGTAATGGAGCTGTTTGAATCCACAGCAGGCACAGGGGAGATTGTCTCTTTCGTAGCAAATACACCACTAGCCTGGATCTCGGTGTTTATGTAGCAACAGGGGACTATTGTTCTGCGAAAGCAGGCTGTTGTGCTGACATGACTTCCTTGTTATTTAGTTTGGTTAAATAACTCAACTCCCCTTTACCTTCTTCCTGCACAGCAGGCTGCAGACTGCACAGCATAAGCAGTTAAAGCAAAGCACTACGGCCTCATTACCATGCTGCTTTCTATTCAAGGACTCTACCTCTGTTCCCCTCGCCCGCTGCGCGCTGCCTTTATTGCTCCACCCTGGCTCATTAGCGGTGTCTCAGCCTTGTCCCGTCCGGCTGTCACCCCTACCACTTTCCCCCTCTCTCCTGAGTCTCCCCAGCATTGACAGCCCCTAGCAAAAGACGGGGTTTGCACTAAGAGAGATTTCGGCCACGGTTACGCTCCGAACTCTGGCAGCACCCACCGTCAGCAGGTGCTCAGGTGCAAGAAAGCGCGGGCAGAGAGTCAGGAGAAGGGGTGTAAGCGTGCGCCCACAGGCAGCGCTTGTGCCGGGGCGCTAACAAATAGTGGCAAGTCAGAGGCAAGTGCCAGCCCTGCTTCGGCATGTGCCTCTTGCTGGGGTCAAAAACTGCCGGACTGAAATGATGACTCTACCTGCAGCCTCTGGAGGAGGCAGAGGTGGGATCCTGCCTGCTGCTGCTCCTAATCGGCATGGGCCTCCCAGCTGCTGCTTCACCTCAGTGTTCCCCGGCTCCCTGAAGGGTGCAGAGGATGCAAGCCGCAGAGGATGCGGCAGGGGACCCGCTGAGGTGGCACTCTCCTGTAATTGAGACAATTTAGCCAGCAGGACTGCATAAGGATGTGCGGCGCTGCCCTGTTGTCTCCTGTGTTATGCCCTGGGGTGGGCTAGCTCTGAGGCAGGCAGAAGTCAACTAATTTGGAAGAGCTTTCATTTCTTTCCTCTGCCTTGCTGGAATGCACCAGGTGCCACGTCTGCTTCTGTGTGCCTGTCAGGGTGTGTGTGCTTGCTTATACACAACACAGGTGCATGCGGATATATACATACTCCCATACACGTAAACCTACATACCTATATGATTGTACAGCAGATGTGTATGTGGTGTATATATATGCACATATTTACACTTCTGTGTAGCACGGATTACGATATAAATTGTGGCTTTTAATCATAAGGCTTTTCATAGCACTCTGTTAGCTGAATGGAAGGAAAATAAAACAAGTTCCCTCCCTCCTAATACACCTGGGAAAAAAAAAACAACCAACCTTTCCCTTCACTTGTGGCACTACTTTGCACCTCTGTTGCTCTGTGATGGCAGCCCTGGCTTGGCCTCTCTGTCAGGCAATTTCCACGGAGATCCGCAGTCTCGTGAAAGTTACTGCACCTTTCCTAGGTCTCACAGTATTTTCTGCTTGGGGGTTACAAACCCTCTTCCTTGGCTCTGCAGAGTTGAATCAACCTCCTGGCTTGCTCATGCTGCAAAACACGGTCCTGCCTCCTGACTCCTCATATCCACGGATGTGTGATACGGCTTCCCCTCTTGCATGGGCTGTGGTGCTTGTTGACCCCTTCCCTGAACTGATTCAGCTCAGTACAAAAAAAGAGAAAACGTTTGGGGGCACTTTGGGGGGTGGGTGGTAAAGCTCAATTACAGTTTCACTGGTTTAGTAGGTTGAACTAGCTCAGCATGTGCTTCACTGTGTACTGGAATAGGGGAAACAACAAAAGCAGAGAGCAGGGTGAGCAAAAGTAGTGGGGAGAAAGGGATGGCAGCAAGATATTACGTCGGTTGTATCATCACACTGTACCTGAGTACCCTCTCTGCAAACATACTGCTGTTGGAGACAGGTTCCTGGGTAAGACAGACCTTTGGTATGGCCATTTTTATGTTGCTGTAAACTCAGTCTCCAGGAGTGAGGGGTATAAATCTCACCACCTACAGCAGGCAATCCTGCTGCTACATCCTTTAAGGAAGATCACTAGCTATCTATTCATAGAGCTCCAGGGAGCTGCTGTTGTATTTTAATGCATCTTCTATCTATGGCACTGACATCTAAGGCACTCAGGTCTCTCTGAGAGTTTTTCAATGCTGGCTGAGATTTTCTGGAATGGTAGTCACCCATTTTTCTCTGTTGCTAAACTGTTCTTTCACATCATTTTGCTAGCTCCTTTTCTGCCCTCCACCTCAGGCAAAGCTGCCACTACTTCATTATTAACTCTCTGGTTGTTTCTTCACTCCTGGCTGCCATTCTTTTTTGTGCTGCAATGGGACACTGAGGAACCATTGCTGCATCTACCTCCCTAGTGGGATGTATGCCCTACAATGAGCTTGTTCTCTATTTAAAAGAAAAAAAAAAATAATCTCTGATTCTAGGGATCAAAACCACTCCCAAGTATTTGAGTCTCTGCTGTACTTTGCAAAAACTGGGCACTGCTTTATTTTTGTCTGGGTGTGTGGCTGGGAGTGTGCATTACCTGTTATTTCAGCTACTGTGTGATCACTACAGCATTTTTTTCATCTGGGCTTGCAGATTTTTTCAGCTGCTTTCTTTATCTTTATGAGGCTGGATTCCCTTCACCCATTTCCCCCCTGATTTCTTAACCTTAGAAATACCAGCTGTAGTCTGTCTGAATTTATTTATTTTTCTCTCTTTTTCTTTCTTCTGCACTAACTAGGAGAACAGAGATTTCCTAAAACAATATGAAGCAATTGCACACTGAAGAAATAAGGACTAACTAAACAACAAAAATAAACGTTAGAAACAGTCCACTGCAAATCATCACATCTCTCTCAGCTCCTGCACCTCCGTTCTGGCTCTTGTGAAGTTCTCTAGTGTTTTCCAGCATAAATCAGCCTTGAATTTCTAAGGTAAAAATGATAAACAAAATCCAACAACTTGCAAGGAGTTTTCTTCTTACACATCGAAAGGAGGCTAAAATAGGACCCTCGCTGTTGCAAGTCATCTTTAATAGCTGCCACATTTCGTCCTGGAATAGTTAACACCAACTTTGCCAAATCTCCCTGGGTCTCTTACAGGTTCTGCCACTCATTTTATGACCATGGGTAAACCACTTCTTCACTCTGTACCTTAGTTTCCTACTGCAAAATGGTGCTAATAACACTCACCCATTTCTAAAAAACTTGTGATGTTAAAATATTCATTGCTAGCAGATCCTTTGAGATCCTTTGAGGTGAAGTTCTGAAGTCATGCAAAATGCTTTTCTAGCAAAACCAACCCCCCAGCTAAAATCACGTGTGCATACATACATTATTGAATTTCATCTTACATTTTGTTTCAGTGATGCATTCCAGCTCATCTGTGTAACAGGAACCAACAGAGAGGGCCCAATTTAGAATTCAGCCACAAATAATGGATTCTAAACTTAGCATTATATTAATATCAGCAAGAACAAATCTGGAGTATTTGAAAATTGTGTTCCAGATTGCTGCCTGAGGATTTTATTTGAATCTCATGACAGTCACAAGACTAGGGTGAAAAGACTTTCAAAGCAGAAATTTGCTTTGTGTGCTGCAATGCTACAGGAAACCAAATCTATGTTCCTTTATGATAATATCTGTTCTTCAGAAAAACACTTCCACAGAATACTGTCAAATTTTGCAAAAAATTCAAACTGCTGCGAAATAAATCCAGAGGTGGTAAAAAAATAATGCCAATGGATTTATCCTTTTGCACCGCATCTGTTAAAAAATAACCAAACCGTTGTTTTTTCTGATGGTTTGCTTAATCTCACCACACACAGTAGGAACTAGACTAAACTGTGTGCCATACTAAGACTGCTTTACCCAGCTTATCTTTTTTCTCTTTAAAAGGACATGCAGGTCATGGCCTGAGTGTTTTAATTCAATTTGGGACTGTCAGAGGAATACAGCCCTAAGTCACTTTTGCATTTATGTCTCCATTCATTTGAGTGGGTCATTCTGCTACAGTCTATTTCTGGTGGCAATAACAATTTGTGGTCGAAGTCAGGCCCAAGTTTTGGACCTTGAATCAGGAACTGAGTTTTGAATACACCAGTTTGTACATGTGCGTGGGTGGTAAGTGAGGGGCAGGGGCTCTGCTTAGGGTCAGGTTTGAATCAGCTGCAAAATTCAGAACTAGCAGGTAACTCTGCTCTAGAGTTTGGTCTAGTCCCAACTTCTGTCTGTTTACATTTACTACAACAAACTCAGTAATTGAAAGGTAGCAGAATGAGATCCAAGGAATTTTATTCCATATTTCATCTGCTGATTACCTTTTCCTCCATGTTCCCTATGGTATGCCCCTTTAAATCATTCTGTCTTTCCCACTTCTTTCCCTTCCATTTTCAAACTCATTTCTCTTTTTCTTGACTCACTCTTGTTCTCCTCAGGCTCAGTGGCTAGTTCTCTCCATCTCTCTGAATTACTTGTCATTTCTCAGCTGTCATGGACCCTCTGAGCCCTGGCCTTCTGTCTCCTTATTAAAGGGCCTGTCATTCTAAAGGTTTTTTTTGTTTCCAGCTTTAAAACAAACATGTTTTTATTATTTTAACAAAATCTGACTTCAGCAAAGAAAGTCAATCAAAGGGCTGGACTGTAAACCTTTTAATTTGGCTGTGTTTGTGTTTCGTGGCCACTATGAACATGTAGGTATCTGAAGCAGAGCACTGAAAGCCAGTTCATGGCTGGAGGTTTTGAGGGGGTGGGGTGACAAACGGATGATTTCCTGAGTTTTGGTCACCGCGTGTTTCTTACACAGCCTGGTCTTTGCAAGAGCGATCTGGAACTCCCTTCACCCTCTCCCATACTTACTGTAAAGGTATAGGCTGGCATTTGTGACTCCCAGCTTGTTGGCAGCCACGCAGGTGTAGTTCCCGTAGTGTTCCTCAGTGACGTTGGCCACCATCAGCAGAGACTGGCTCCCCGTGCTCTTTATCTCCAGACCATTGGCGCTGTTTATCCTGGGAAGACAGGAGAAGAGGTGTGCAGTGCAATGGTAGTTGCGTATCGGGAAGAAAATCCCTGCCTGGCAGGCATTGAACCCGTCACCCAGCTCAGCTGTCAGGTGAGGATGGAGGGAGGCAGGAAAGAGACTTGAGAAGAAAGAGGCCAAAGGCGACATTGACAGAAAGCAGAAGGAGGGAATGAAAGGAAGGAGTGCAGTGAGGAGAAACGCCACAGGTAAAGCAGTGGAGAAGCAAGAAAAGCTGAGGGAAAGGGAGGAAGCCTCTACCCAGCACCGACTAACACTTGGAAATCACAGAAACACAGAATGGTGGGGGTTGGAAGGGATCTTCAGAGATCATCTAGTCCAAATCCCCTGCCAAAGCAGGTTCACGTACAGCAGGTTGGACAGCAACACACCATGGCCAGCTGAGGGCTAGTCTGTACTTGAATGAAAAGTTTTTCGTGAAACACACCAATTCATGTGTTCCAATACGTGCATATACTAAACCTGAGTCACTCCTGAGCCTGTGCACATGGGTTAGGTTAAAAACTAGCAGAATAACACCACCTTCTTTATGGCAGGTAAATGCTCAGTTATAAGGGACAGATCCCTTTTCTCATTTTCTCTTACATGCAAATCTGGGAGGCTCAGGTCACACAGATGGGGGAATCCTACACCTCAGCAGCACCTTCCCATAGATGAAGGCATCTACAATGGCATTACCTACTTGGAGACTAACACTGCCTATTTTTTGGTTGTATCATGGGCTATTTAATGCATGCACATCGTCAGGAAGAAAGCGCTACTGATGTCTTAATTGTGTATTGGCCCATAACGGATTTAAAGGCAAGAGCTCCATCCTCTGCACTTCCTTCAGCATTCCCAGTGTAGAGAGGGACTGCCTCCTGCAGCCCTGACCACGCAGGCTCTGCCGAGTCTGATGGGACCATCGTGACTTAAATGATTTCTGAAGAGCAATTTGTTTGAGGAGAAGAGTTGGGGAGTATGATAGATGATTCTCTAAGGATCCTCTATTGAGTGGACTGAAAAAAGAGATAAAGGAAGAGGCAAGCTAAAGTTCTTACCTAGTATCATCTCTGTACCACTCGAAATCAGGTGTGGGCACTGCTGATGCCTCGCACCGGAGTAAGGCTTGTCGTCCCGTGGCCGCTTCATTGCTCTTGGACTCTGTGATGGTGGGAGGGTCTGCAGGAAGGAAACACGTGGTCACTTCACATGCTTCCAGGAGGAATGAAACAGTTAAACTATGTCAAAGATGGCTTCCTCATGCAAACCATTCGGGCTGCTGGAAATCGATGGCTGCTGCTTGCAGTGGCACGTGCTCCACCCTGCTCCTCTGGAGAACATCTGCTCTTTTAACTCTCCCTAATACACCACATTAGCATCACTCTTGACACGTGCTTCTCTTCAGCAACACTGAATAAAGTTCTGCCATAAATGCATAGGCATACACAGTCAGAGTTAAGGTTAAAGATGGACTTCTGTAATTTATGAATATTTACCTGTGGATCTCTAGTTCAGATGGGCTCATGAGAGAGAAGATGAGAGAAAGACTTCATCAAGGGTAAAAGAAGACAGTAAAGGCAATAAAGTAGAAATCTAACAGTAGGATGAAAATTATTTTTCATACAACCTCTGTGTCAAAACTATAAGCAAGGAAAGGACTGAGGCAACAGGTATGAGACAAAAATACATTCATGGCTTAAAAGGAAAGAGCTTTAGAGGAGCCGTGGGTGCAACTTTGAGACCCAGACCGCTTGTTGGGACACTTCCCTTAGGTCTCTAAGGTTACAAATCCTGCACAAACCTTCCCAGTGATGTCAAGGAAGGTTTGTCACAGCTTTAAGAGGGCTTGCTCCTGATTGCTCAGCGTGAAGCTTGCCCACAACCCAGCACGGTGCTCTCACCTCTGCTCACTTTCAAGCCTGAGGGTTGTGCCATGGGCAAACAAAACTTGGGGAACATATCGGTGGAGCTAGGTGTCAGTGCTGGCTGGGTGCCGGGTAGGGCAGGCACTGCATCTTCAATCCAAGCCTCATGTTCAAAATGTTAAGCGACAAGCTTTACATGTTAAAAGGCAGAATTATTTCCACCTGGCTGCTGAGAGGGATGGGGAATAAGTGCCTTGCCTCTCATCACTAATACTTGCAAACTTTGAGATTACAGGGCTGCAACTCAGATGGCTACTTTGCTGAGACTCAAGTTACCACAAGGTACACTCTGTGTGTACAGAGTACAGCTCCACTGTCTGTATCCATCCCAGCACTGAACGGCCAAAAAAAAAAAATAATCAAAAAGATTGTGTCAGTCAAAGAAAAAAATAATTCTGTCTGGAAAATGTATGGAAAGAAGTTTGTTTGTGAACACATTAGCCATCTCAATGTGATCCCTTTCCTGACCTTAATCGGGGTTTTATGCAGGGCTTTAGGGATATTGCAGCGCGCCCTCTAACATCATAAATATTAATAAGTGTACATAAATAGGATCCTACATTCAAAGGCTGTGGGTTCACGTAAATATTTTAATTTGGAAAGGAGGAGGGGTAATAAAAGGATAGTGAAGGTGATTTTTTAAGCATCCTCCTTTGATTTTTTGGTTCGAGCAGTATATCTTCGTGTTGTCTGCAGCGAGACAAACCTTTTCCATTTCACTGAATCCAGCGCAAGAGGTGAGTCAGAAGAAGAACGAGCCTAGAAAATGACCCCGGCAGGCGTGTGCTCCCCGGGCTGCTGCCAGGGAGCCCAGCCCCTCGCTCAAGGCAGTCCCTGCCTTAGCCACACTCCTCGGCTTTTTAAAGGACACAGCCCAGAGGGGTGGACAGGCTATAGCTCAACCACCACCACTCTTGTCAAGGCCCTGCCAGCCCCAAGGCCGCCCGCTCAGCGAAGGGATGGTCTGCTTGCTGCAGTGCTCTCCCAGGAGAAGGGGCAGATGGTGGCCCTCAGCAAACCACCCTATTGCGCTCAGACAGCAGCCGCTCTGTGTTTAGCTGTTTGCCACCGGGGAAGCCAGGAGTGGGTTCCCTTTAGCTGTTTTCCCCTGGCTGTTCCCCAGGCCTCAGTTTCCCCATCTGTGATGTGCAAGAGCCATTTCTTGGGAAGCCTGAAGGTGGTAGTGTGAGACCAAAGCAA
The DNA here is from genome assembly GCF_000708025.1 of Charadrius vociferus. Taxonomy (NCBI): domain Eukaryota; kingdom Metazoa; phylum Chordata; class Aves; order Charadriiformes; family Charadriidae; genus Charadrius; species Charadrius vociferus. Next base: position 3,827,577 of record NW_009647236.1, on the reverse strand, counting down.
AGCGAGGATGCTCTCTCCTGCAGTCCCAGCTGACAAGCTGTGTGCTCTATCCACAGCGTCAGCAGACGATAAGAGATGGCCAGGAAGCTCCCGAGGTTGGACAAGTCCCATTTTTCAAACTTACTGTAGTTTTACCGCTTTCTGCTGCTTGTGGTGTAGTTTAAGGAAGCAAGATAAGGAAAGATGCATGCAAATGTCTACCTTTCATTCCCCAAACAGGACTGATTTTCTTCCTGTGCATGGCCTTCATGACCTCTTAGATTTTTTTCCCTTTGTTTCAAAAGAAAAGATCTGTCCTGAAGGAATTTGTAAGTTTCTTACATTACAAATTAGTCCACATAATAATATTAGAATAATATTATGATGCTCTATCACACTGTATTTTCATGTATTCCAACAGTAAAAATGTTTAAGATCTTACTGTAGCATAGTTACTATGAGTTGAAACTAAGTCAAAATCAAACATTCTGACTTTATACAAACAATCTGTTTCAACCATGTTAAAAGCATCGTTGAAATTATCTTTCACAGAAATATTTGAAAATATTAATTGGTTCTCATGGAATGTCTCGGGTTTATAAACTCAGCTGTTTTTGACAGGAAAAAACCCTCGACAGTTTTAGTGCAGAAAATCTGCTTCTACAGTTTCACATTCATGCCAAATTTGGCCCATGAAGCAGCTGGTGTTAAACCACTGCCACCCAATTTCTAAAGGAATCATAAAAAACTGTGGCTTCTGAAGATGCTGCAGGGAGCCTATAACCTTGACTTCTAAGCAAGACAGACAACTTGATCTGATGTGATGGCCCAAAGGGAAAGAAAGAGACAAAGAGCAAGAATGGTATTAAAATGTGCTGAAACCACCTGTGGTGGCAAATTAGACCGGGATGGGCTGAAGCACTTGCTGCCATCAGCTCTCTGCCCTAACCCACTCCATGAGAATGCTACCTGTGAATCAAGGCCATCCATATGCACCCTGCAACACGTCTGTATCCATCTCCAATTTCAGTTTAAGTGAATATTCTGGTGTGTAAACTGAAGAAGGTCAGGAGAGGATATACCCCCCCGCCCCTTCATCCATCCGTGCTGCAGAGGTGTTAGCCTCCAAGTAAGGAAACAGAGCAGGCAGATGGGGATATTCACTTTAAATCACTCCAGTGCCAAATATGAGCCACAGAAGTATGGAGGTGGACATATACACATACAGGATTGTAGGAGTAATGACAGTCTGAAATACCTTGTGTCACTGTGAGAGGAGCACGCCAGCAGAGTGAAGTGGCCATCTGTCTAAGCACGTATGGGCGACGGGATCCGTGCCCCACTCATACAGGTGTGCATGTAACCCACGTAGCTAACTGTGCCTCTCGGTGTTTTCAGTTGGATTGAGGTATCCCTTTGGTCAAGCCCCTTTCTGTATTGCATGGGTGCACGGAGAGCCTCTTGAAGAGGGCTTTACGCTAATGACCTGAATCCAGCATAAAAGTCAAGTTTTTGCACCCTCTCATTAACACATGTCTCTACCACACGTCCCCTCAGGCTGCTGGGCTGTGATACCCATGTCGGCACTGCTGAGATGGCTGGGTGCAGGCAGGCGTGTATTTGCTCTGCACCGGCTGAACCCTCCCTTATCTTTTTTTGCTGCCTTGCTGGAGCTTCTCTTCATGCTACTCTTCTCCTGAATAACAATGAGTGAAAACAAGGCATCACCAGCATTTCTGAGGGGAGAGACAGGGGCAACGCGCAGCTTCTCTCTGTTTTTTTTTTCTCTCTCTTTTTCTTTCTTTTCTTCGATATTACCAGGTTTAAAGCACAAACTATATACCCTGTGATAACTGTCTGATTGCAGATAGTTTCCTCAGCCCCCTTCCCTTTCAGATCATATGATATAAATCCAGAAAGGCTTCTCCATTGATCCTTAAGTCGCCCCTGCCCGTGGGCAAAGCTCTCCCCGTTGACCCGCTCCGGTTGTGATGTACTTACAGTTCACAGTGACCCGGACTTGCTTGACGTCTGCTGAAGCAACCTCGTTGGCAGCTTTGCATTCGTACTTGCCCGATTGCTCTCGCGTGATCCCTAGGATCTCCAGATACTCTTCCTCGCCTTCAAACTCTCTGCCTGGTAGGACAGAAAAATACAGATAGTGGCTGTGTTAGGCATTCAGATTTGGGAAGCCTTCTGCTGAATTGCTATGGAGGAACAATCACAACAGGGATTCTGCAAATAACCAACACCCATGAGTGTTTTTAAAGTTATTTCAGAAGCCATATCAGCAAGATACTAGCATTTTATTTACTTATGGAAAACTTGGGTTCTCAAAATCTGGAAGGAAGCATACAAGCGGTACCAAAGTGTTGCATCTCACAGGCTGTCCAGGCCAAGAAGCAAAATCTCCACCACGTGGGACTGGACTACGTTCACCGGTGTGATGGCTGAGTACGGGGGAGGTTAGTCAGCCTGTGGCTGATGGTTCAGGGCTAGCTGTGTCCTCAGATGTGGTGGTGTATTGTCAGCACCTTTTTCTCCACTGTAAAACTGTGAAAAATGTCTTTCTGTCTCTCAGAGCAACCACCACCCTGAAGTGCCATCGATCAGATCGAGCTACCATTAAACACAGGCAAACTGAGAGAAACAAAGTGTAATTTGATCCGCAGAGACCAATAATCATCGCGAATCCCTGATCTACGGTACAGATGAAATTACATATTTAAACTGTGCTGTCTTGCTAACAAGTTTTGAAAGCAGTGACTTGAGCGGTGGGGTTACAGCCGAGGGCAGGAATCAGGGGAGGTCTGTGGCCTTGCTTTTAATTCACTGCATGACCTTGGGTGAGTCACTCCCTTGCTCTCCCTCTGTGAACTGTGGCTAATAGCCCCCCGCTCCCATCACCTCCTGGTCAGAGAAGGGCAGTGAGGTTAACCCATGTAAAACACATTAGAATCGTTGGATGAAAGGTGCCAGGGAAGCATGAAATATTAGGATTAGTATATCTACTCTACTCCTTCAGAAAATGAAGTAACGCTCCTCCTGGAAAGAATCTGAACCACACTGGCAGCAGTGTAAAGGGAGGTGCTTCCCTCCTCTGAGAGGGCTGCAAGCACTGGTCTGCAGCATGCAAAGCCACAAGCCCCAGTTGCGTGCCTGGGTATGTTTAGAGAAAGCATCCCCCAACCCTCAAAGGGTAAAAGTCAGATTTCAAAAAAAAAAAAAAAGGTCAGCTCACAAGGGCTCCCATTCAGGTTCCTCAGAAAGCGGTCAGATTTTCCAAAGCAACTCTCTGCCCAGAAGACATTTTCTGCTTGATAGGTGCTGAGCACTCCTGAAACCCTGCCCACTACACCTAAGTGCTTAAGTTGTTTGATGGAGTTCAAATAGTGCCTGCGAGGATAGGGCTGGTTGTCCTTGGCTCTGCAGCACTGTGTGAAAGCGGTGGGTAAGCCCCATCATCTGGAGCTGATGTTCCCGCGGAGCCACCTGCAATGAATCCCACCACGTGGGCACAGGTTTGCTGCAGCGTGTTGGCCAGGTCAAGCCGGGGCTGCCAGCTGCGTGCACTTCCCTTCTCCATCAGAGACAGGGACTCCAGCAACTTCAAAATCTGCTCAGAACTCTGTCCCTTACACAATTATTTTTGCCTTCCTCCCCTTCGCCCCCACCCCCCAATTTTCAGAACCATTCTAGGGGAAACCCACCCCCTGTCACGGAGACCCAGCATGAAAACAGCAGTGTACCTATTAAACTCATACAAAGACAAGGTTCCCCCCCTCTTTCAGCGGGGCTAACCAGCAGTCCCTTTTCCAGCTCCTACCAGCCGTTCAGGTGAGCGGAAATCTCATTGCTATGTCTAAAACTTAGAACTGCTCTGATGCAGGTTTTCACGTCCCCTAAGAGCCTGCTGAAGGGCCTTACTGCATGGCAGCAGTGTATTTTACAAGGCAGGGAGGCAAAGTCGGCTTCTGCTGCCCACCCCAGTGCTCTGGGACACATCTCTCAATCCTCTGCTGTGCACTGGGGCTGATGCTCTGGGAAGTCATTGGAGAAGGAAGCAAGGTGGGAATTTCACAGGTGCTTTTTATTGCTGTAACTCATGAATACGTTAGGAAATCTTAACTGCTTAAGAGTTAGGTGAGTCATAGCACTTCAGTCACCTTCTAGCCCATTCCCCAACCACAAGGCAGGACACATGGGTCATGTCAGGGAGATGGTCATTCTCTGCCCTCCAGCAGCAGAGACTCTGCAGCCGCTCCAGATGACCTGTTCCTCTGCTTCGCTGTCCTTACCACTGGAGCAGTTTCCCTGAAGTTTGACCTGAGTCTCCCTTGCTGCAATTTAAAGCTATTATTTTTGTCTTAGCCACTATAGACAAAAAGAACAAATCATTCCCTCCTTCTCTGCAATAGCCTTTTATCAACTTTTAAATCACTTATGTTCCTCCCTCAGTTGTCACCTTTTCTTTTTTTTTTTTTTTTTTTTTTTCTTGGCTGAACATGGCCAGGTCTTTCAACCTTCCTCTGTACGTGAGGCTTTTTTTAGACCCTTGATCATTCTTGCTCTTTCCTTTTAGACCTCTCTGACAAGTTCACATTTTTCTGGAAGTGCAACACCCTAAACCGAGCACAGCATTTCAGATGAGGTGTTACCATGGCTGAACGCAGATGAAGGATTGCATCACAACTTTTGTGCTGTGCTGCTGTCTGTACAGCCAATACGTTGTTTGTGGTTTTGCCATAGTGCGATTCATTTTTGGTTAGGAATGCTCTTTTAATTCCCAGATCTTCTTATCACATACAGCTACCTGCTAATAATGCTCTTTGAAAATCCCACCTCCAATTTGAGCTGACAAGCAACACTCCCCTCCTTTTACAGCAGCACTCCCAGTTGGTAGGTCAGCCAGTTAACTGGAAAGTTAATCAGACATCAGGGAAAGACTCACAAAGAAAAGGTTAAAATGTAATTTGCCTCTGCTTTGCAAATCATTTGCTCTGCAATTCTGCCTTGTTTATACACAGGGTTCATTCCAAGTGGGACTTGCTTCTCCTGCAATTTGCCCTTGTCACAAGACTGTCACCATAATGAAACGAGGGTTGAGGGTGACTTACCAGCTCTAATGGAGTAGCACCCTCATTAAGGGTGCTGTTAGGTCTGTCTGTCAGAGAACCACATCAATGGAGCTCCGAAGTATCCTAAGAAGGTACCTACTTTCCTAAGGGAAGATGTATTTCAGCCTCTCTCCTGCACATGTACATGCACTTAAAATCTAAAATAGTGCACTAATCTCCAGCAGGAGAGCTCTCCAGCTACACACAAACCTTCCCAAGAGATGATGAGCTGCTGGTTTGCCCAGTGGAGCTCTCTGGGAATGAGTGAAAGGGAGGGCTTTTGCTTTAAAGGGCATGCCAAAGACACCGACAGGCTTATTCAGCTCCTCATTCCCCTACTCCAGGACAAAGATATGAGCATAACGCTTCAGGGAAAGTTTCTGTGACAGTCTCTTGCTGAAAGAGTGGCAGCACTGTTCTTGTCCCTGCACTGGTGACCTGTTTCAACCCTGGGCATCAACATTTTGCTAGAAGAACTCAGCTACTCTCACTTGCAAGACGGACCCTTTTGCTTGCAGCCCTGTCCCCTCTGAGAGTACATTAACCATTTCTAACAAAAAAGCATTTATATAAAATTGAGGTGTCATAGTACAGATCAGGGAGAGGAAAGATGTATCACGGTACGTTAGAAAAATGTCAGGTTGTGATATCTTGCACAGGGCCGTAGAGATGTTTTCACTAATTCACCTTGGCAGCCAGATTAGGTGAGTCATATTAACTCTAACCTCTAAGGCAAAGGGGGAGCGGGGGGAGCGGGAACAGAGGTTTATACACTGAGCAAATTTACAAATGTTTCCACGCAGGAGCCAGCTTTGGCAGGGAGCTGATGGTTGTCACTATGCAGTTTATCAAAGCAGGGAGGGAGAAGGCTTGGACAATGTTCTTTGGTACCGATAACAATGAACATATTCTATTAGGTGAAGAGAGGGACTGCCACCTTCTGGCAAGCCTGCCACTCCATTCCCATTAAGAGAAGACATTTGCCTTGAGCGTGTCATCCAGGGACGAAATCCTGACCCTACTGCCAAACCTTCCTTGCTCGCAAAGGTTGTCCCCTGGCTGTTTTGTCTGGTTCAGTACAACCCCTTCCCAGTGAGGTGCCTTCCAGGTCACCCCCCTCCCCGGGGGGGGCCTCCCCGGTCCCCCGGGGGGGGGGGGGGGGGGGATGACGATGACTCCTTGTGCAGTGCAGCTCTTCTCGTCCCAAAGCATCCCACCCCATGACTCCAGGCAACCTTCTTCCCTGAAGGTTTTTTGCTTTTCACTTGTTCATAGTTAGCTTGGTTTGTTGCTGCAGCCCCATTAAACACCGTCTTGCCAAGCTGTAGCTCCTTAACTCTGTCCCAGCAAATCAGAAAGAGGAGCTTTCTGCTCTGGAGGCTGGAGATAGAGAGTACGAGCCTGGGAGGCTTGACAATCAAACCAACAGGGAACGACCCCGAGCGGAGTGAGCCAGGCGCCTGCCGCTGCTTGCAGCTGGCAGAGCCCTTTTCACACAGGGATCTGCAGCAGACAGCTTTGATGTGTGCAGGAGGAAGGCTTTGAAGGCCCGCTTGCCTCAGCCACATTTCCTATCCCCTGGCTTCCTAATTGGACCCAGTAAAGTAAATAATGAACCCAAGCAGCAAGCCTGCTCGGTGATGCTAGCCTGCTGGCAAGAAGCCCCCTTCTCCTCCCAACCCTTTGGAGATCGCCTTGTACAACCCCACAGGCTCTGCATATCGTCCCCTGTTGATGTGCACACCTGCCTATGCTCTCATATATATGTATGAGAGATATATATCAAATACATATATTCTATTTTTATATACACTTTTATATATATAAATCCCACCGTGTGTGCAGAAACACAGACTTACACCTGCCCCACCTCTGCCCAAATGGCCACTTGCACTGCCACGCACCATCTCTCTTTCCTCAAACTCTACCTTTCTCGAAAGGACACACACCCAGACAAAACCCCACTTGTACTGCGTGCAGACACCCCTTTCAGGTAGTCAAGGGACCAGCAATGATTTCAGCCACGTGCTCTATGAGAGAGACTTTTCCCCTCACACCCTAGTTCCCTACATTTCCAAAGGGGAAGCTAGTCTGCAGAGGTGGCAGCCACATTTTGCTCCATCCTCTCCTGTTTGTGCATCCAACGCTGGGCTACTTCTTGTGCAAAAATTACTTTAGTTGTCCTTTTTTTTTTTTTACTACTGCTGTGGTCTTAAACAAAACTGAAGTTCAGACCCACTGCAAGTATCTGTTTGCATTTGGTATGTAGAGAAAGAGATCAGACACACTGCTTCTGTGTTGGTTTTCCTTCTGAGCCTCTTTGTAGTTGTGAAGAGGGGAGAGCAGAAGGGGTTATGCATCTTTGTAGGGCCCTCCTCTGCTTAAAACAAGATGCAAGGGGATAAAAAAGATTGCAAATCAATAAATGTCATTTGAAGTTTTTTTTGTGTGTAGCAACTTCCAATGCTGAACTGCATTTTTTGTTGTCTCTGCATTCTCCATTTATTGTTTAAGGTTTTGCTCACCTAACTTTCCTCCTTCCCTCTGCACCTTACATTCCCTAGGAATAGGCTTCTGAAAGACAAAAATAGCTAAGGGAGCCTTTGACATATTTTTTTTTGTTTTACCTCCAGCTGGGATTTTTTTCTTTTTTTTTAATTCAAAACTTTGAAGTTTTTGTTTATCAGTGTCTGTCTCCTCAGCCATCACAGATTCCAATGAGCTTGGCATTTTTTTTTCTGTCCCTTAGCTGAAGAGGCTTGTTTTTAGCAAAGGGATCAGTGGAGAGCAGCAGATGGTGGATGAGCAAAGGGACAGCTACCGCTACAATGCCACAGTGAGCAGGGAAGGCAGGAAAAATAGCACGGCATGGGAAATGGTGAAAATAGGGAAAGCTTGAAAGCGAGGGAAGAATAGATGAACAAAAAATAGAGGAGGAATGAAGAGAGGGACAGTGGCTGGGAGAGAGAAATGCAAACGAAGTGAGATTCTTCAGCGACTGCGAAAGAGAGAAAATGGTAGTCAGCTACTGACAAAGAGAAAAGCACTGAGACAGTGCGAGTGAGAAAGACGGGAGGCAAGACGGTGGCAAACAGAGAGATGTACGTCATGGAGAGAGGCGCAGACGTCCCTTGTGTAATGGGAGCCATGAAATAACAACTGCCAGGGGGACAGGAACAGAGGGGTCACATGTAGTAAGGCAGTAATTACTCTGTTTAAGCAGCAAGGCACAGCAGGGTATTTATTGTTTAAGCTGGCCTCATGCCTCCCATGCCCTTAGGTCTGTAGCTATTACACATAAACCAAAAAACTAGCGTGGTGCCAGGGAGGGCTCTGGCCTGGCTCTGGCTTCATGAATGAGAATGAGTCAGATCAGGAGGAAACACCCTGGCATGGTTTCCCCTGGCGTTCACGGCACCTTGCTCATCAGCGATCGCATTTTCTCCTTACATGCAAAGCCGGCTGCCGTGACTCCTGAGCCAAGGACTGTGCCCGAGGAGCTCCCCGGCTGGGGCAGCGCAAGTGCTGGCTGGCATGGCCAGGGTTAAGGTTTGTGGGGACTTTCTTCCCAAACCCCATGCATCTAGCATGCAAATAAAACCTTCCAGGTTGAGAGCAGCCTCCCCAGACTGAAGGATGTCTCTGTGCTCTCTCTCGAGGGACAGCGCTAACCAAACCCAGCGGGAGAGACCACTTGGGACCACTCACCATCGCTGATGTCTCTGCCCAGGAGCTGGAAGCCAAAAGCTGACATCTCAGACGCAGCTTGCATCCCAGCCACCGGTGCATGTCCATGGGGGCTGTCTGCTTGAAGCAGCCACAGTAGGTCTGCTGCGTCTCTCAATTTCCACTCTTGCTTCCCTCATCTTCATAAATGACCACCACAGGTCATCACGCGCTCTTACACACAACCCTGAATGTGAGCACGGAGCAGGTGTGTAATATACCTCTGCATCTCACCAACTGATTAGATTTTCCATTCAAAATCCACAGGTGAACACAAGAAAGACAGGGAACCACCCCCTGAAAAAAAATCCAACCCTGCTTCAGGTCAAAGCCTTTTGTTTGACTAGTGGTTTTCTTCTGCTCTTTGCTGAATTTTTTTAATAAATTAGTGTTCTGCCTCAACTTGAGATATAATTTTTAAAAAAAATTATTTCATGTCACAGAAAATGACTTTTTACTCTTTTTTTTTTCAAAATTACTAACTGAATTTAACCCAGATTTGCTAACACTTTTTTAATGAACACAAACAGCATTTTTTTGATAGATGAATTGCTCTTGAACAAAACTTGGCTGTGATGCCAATGTGTAAAGTAAATTATGAACCATGAGGTAAATTAAGTTATCTAATGTCACAGCTACAATATTATACTCCCTAAATGTTGCATGCTGCAATGTGAGTTGCCATGACTATGCTACCAAACATCAAGCCCTAACTCTACTGCCAAGAAAATGACATATAAACATGAACAAACCAATAGCTGCACTGTTTCTGCATCCCCAAATTTCTGCCTGCTGCCTTTTGGAGGTTACTTTACAATAACGTGAGGTAGAAGGGGCTCCATCAGCTAGAGGAATCACTGAGATGACAGCAGACCCTTGAGCATCTTAGGAAGGCAAGAGTTGGTAAGTCCTCAGGGATGAGGGGTCCATGCTGGAACAGAAGTTGAAAACAGGAGGTGTGACAAAGAATCACAGCCCAGGCACAGGGGTTATTCGATGTGCACACATCGACGGCAGCACACCGATCTCTCACTCCCAGCAGCATGGTCAGCTCTGTGGGAAACTGCACCTTCTTCCTCTGCCACCTACAAAAAGTGGATGGGCCAGTCCTGCTCCCTGGCACTAGGAACAGCACAAGGGAAAAAAAAAATCAATCGGTGTTTGTTTCCCACTGTGTTAAGCACAGGAAGGTAATGCAAACTGAGAGCTGCTGCAGGGGACTGGGTTTTCTTGCATGTCATGGAAACCTATGAAAGGCAATTAAAATACAACAGCAAGCAGTCAACCGTTGCAGTCTCCAGTGACTCTGGCAGCTGGTTTGCTCTCATTTGGCCTCATGTACTCCTTTCCCTGCAAGTTCTCCCATTCTGGACAAATCACTCATGCTATCATCGTTACACAGTTTGAAGACAAGTTCTTCCTTGCAGACTCAAGGCCAAAGAAAAGATTGACAGCAATAAGCCTCATTTGGGGCAAGTTCCACAAAATGTGCGATTGAACCTTATCGTTTCTGTCCTGCCAGTGGAGAGCAGGGATGGACTGCAGTGTAGTGCCCAGTTTGATTCCACAAATCCTTATTTCAGTCCCAGGCCTTAAGGAAACCTCCTGTGATAGCGCTCAGTGGTACCAGTAGTGCCAGTCTGTCAATCTAGGAACTATACGGTAGGTCTGTGCTTGGTGGCATCTTTAAAAATCCTTGGTTTGTTCCTCACAAGAGCCTTGTGTCTCCTATAGAGCAAGACATGCTCAATATACTATTGTGCAAGAATCAGGCGGCTTGCTTTTGTAGGCATCCACAAAAATGTTTCCCTGTTTTTAAATATAATGGGTTTGTTCTCTTCTGTCTGATATACACTCATACTCCTTGGGATGAGGGGGTAAGAATGAACCCCCAACTTCAACCTAACTTAAAAATTACCAAAAAATTAAAAAAAAAAAAAAAAAGCAGAGATTCATCTTAGCCCATAGAATTCCATCCTTTTACGTTTGAAACTTGGAAGAAGGCCTGAGAAATTACAAATTGGCCCAAATTTACTTGAAATGGGAGAGAGTACTACCTTAGAAGCTTACACATTGCTGTGGCTCTTTCTCTGCGAGCTGGAGCCAAACATTTCATGGCCAGATCACACCGCCCCTGAACCTCCTGTGCTTTTGCAAGATGGCAGTTCCTGTAGCTCATCCCTGTTTTCAGTGAGGCTACTCTGAACACACCGAGTTCCAAACTAAAACCTAAAGACTGGGATTTCCGTATCAGCTGGGATCTTGCCACTGATCTTTTACACAGCTATAGTTTTCAACTGGGGAAATGAGGTCAAAGAGTTAAGCCACCCCTCAGCAAGATTTACCCTTTCAAAAAGATGTCAGTGTGTTGTGATGCCTGGCGCCAATATTTGTATAGGTGGATTAGCGCCTTGAAAAATCGTTTTGTTTGCTTTTCTGTTGACCACTCTCCTTGCTGCAATGTTTCTCAATTAGATCAAGCACAGTGACTGCCCGACACCATCCCCCATATCTGCTGCTGGTAGAAGGAGCAAAGGGGGTATTCTCCAGGGAGCACAACAAGGGATCAGGAGATGAGGCTAAACGGCTGGATTTAGGATTGAGCAGGCATGAAGCATTGCCAGGTATCAAGGCAAGGATCACAGAGGTTTTGAGCAGGGTGGGGTGTGCTGGGAAGATATCGTCTGGGCTCACACGCTGCAGGGACTTTTGATCAATTGGGCTGGCTCCTGTGATATTATCATCTGAGGTATCTGCTGTTGATTCATAGTGATAGTGGTCCAGATAAATGATTGCTTCAGTCTAGGATATCTATACTGTTAGCCACTCCCTTGCTTTCTAAAGAATAAGGAGTCTCTCTCTCAAACTTGCAAGGCACTGACTGCGAAGGAGGAGGAAAGTGTTTGCTCAGTGACTAATACCGCAGCTTGTACAGTCCTACAGGGGAGGCAAGCAGAGAGGAAATACAGACCCTAATTTTGAGCTCTTTTAGCTCCCAGATGCAACTCTTACCATTGCAAGTGCAGCTGCTGGTTGTCAGTACTATTGCAAATCATGGCTGGGAGGCAGGTTCTCTCCACCAGTGATATGGGAAAAAGAAGGGGTTCACCAGAAAGGGAGAAGGCAGAAAACAATAAATAGAAGAAACAGTTTAAAGCCAACTCCTTTCTGATTTCTTTCAGCTTACCCCAGAAGTTTAGGAGGAGTCTGACAACAAACCAAAAAGATATTTCATTGGCTTTGTCCCAATTCCCTAATACTCTCTCTTGTTGTGACACTTACAGAAAACTTGCAACAACTGTATCGCTGCTGGCATGAGAAGACCACGGCCAACCATGTTGATCAAAAGTGTCTCACCGGGCTTCACCTCTCTGTATCCACCTGTGGCTGTCATGGACAGGAATACACTTACCTCTCCCCTCCCCTGTCCCTCTTCCCTCCCCAAACACATCTGCTTCCTCTGGGGACACAAAAATCCTGCTCTGACAGGAGCCCCTAGCTCCTGCAGGAGCCCATGGCAGCCCAAAGACCCGATAAAGCATAAAAAGCCATCCATTTTATGTTGAGGACTCATTGGCTGCTTACCACAAAGCTCCTGAAGAGGCAGGCAGGGGTTTCATTAGCTTGCCTTTGCAACTGCACGCTGGTGAGAGTTTTACTGTAGCTGAAACAGCAGTTGTTCTAATTAAACCAACACAGAGTAGGCCACCTTAATCACCAGCATGATTTCATCTTCCTTGAGGAGAGAGGAGAAGGGGAATCAAAATTGATAAGAGAGAAGGAAGACGGGGAAATATGCTGAGTCCATTTGCTCATGGTTCCTCAATTTAGAACAGTAAGGGATGTCTCTCATCCCTGTAAAGATTAATGTGAACTTCTGATGGCGTGTTTTATTAAATAGTTATACAATAATTAATGCTTGAAAGCCCGGCTTCCAAAAGCCACTAAATGCTTTAACAGGACAAGACCCAGTGGCTTTCAATGGCATTTGTGCTTGCAAGTCACTCAGGTGCACTGGAAAACTTCACCTCTACTCCCTTATTCAAATCAGTGCCTCATTTACTCCATCAGCATGACCTTGCAAGGCTACGTGGAAGAAACTAGGGGCAGGGGTGAAAACCGTGAGCCCTCTAGGGAGAGGGTCCATGTTTCCTCAACCTTGGGTGGAGGGAGGAGGTGCCAGCAGCACACGGCCTGAGCGAGAAATCCATCAGCTGATGAGCAAGTACCCAGGCACCAAGGACACCTGAGGAAATAACAGCACGTTAATTCCCTTCCTGCCTCTCCCAAAGCCTGCAACACAGAGGCATGTCTGTCCCTGAGCTGAGGCACGCCAGCAGGCCAGGTAGAAACGCTCCTGGCAAGCTAGGAGGCCAGTGGGCCAAAGCTTAATAGGAAAACAGCAGTGATTTGTCTCCACCACTATTTATGTTTCAAGCCCGTGACAGGCTGTCAGTGGAAGTGAGTGCTGCTAAATTTACTGCTTCTCAGATCTCCGCCACAGTTGCATACTTGACAAGTCACTTCATTTGAAGGGCTAGGTGTTGGGCTGGACCTTCCTCCCCCCATGCTCTCCTTCAGTAAAAGCCACAAACCAGCTGTCTTCACCCTGCGAACTCTTCCTCTTGGGGGCTATATTATCAGGGTGTGAGTTTAGAGAAGAGGGACGTTGCTGGCATTTTCATTTTTAACCCTGCTACATACTGGTCTTTTTTTTTTTTTTTTCTGAGGCGCTTGACTGCAGATGTGTGCCTGACAGGACACACACATGACTGAACTGAACCAGTAACGGCTGGGTTATGGGGCTGGGCATTTGGAGACAGAGAACGTGAGAGCATGGCGAACACGGGCGAGTACCGGCTGGGCACGTGGGCAAGAGCTGCCAAGCGTCATTAAGGAGAGCAGTGCGAAAGCTCATGGGGATGCCAGAGGAAACGCAGGTGGGTGAAAGAGTACACAGGAATGAGACTCTGCACACACGCGTCCGGGCGGTGGGAAAAAAATACACGTGGAAGCACGGGTGTGGGACTGGAAGTATGAGGGAACACTAACATGAGGGGGAGGCTGGCAGACAGGGAA
>NW_009647236.1:3813293-3813634 GCF_000708025.1 Charadrius vociferus | reverse complement strand
TGGGCAGAAGAGCTGCACGTTGCCTGGGAGCGGGTGCTCCTCCGTTTCCTCTCTTTTTCGGAGGACTGCAGTTCAGAGCATCACGTGCCCCCGCTGTACCAAGTGTTGCACGGTGCCTGCATCCACACAGCCTCATGCACACCTGTGACAAAGTGACTTTCGGCAGGTGGGACAAGAGAAGAGGCCTCATCAATGGCTGAAAACCTGTAATGGATGGTTTCAAACACTCCTGGACAGCAGCAGAAAGGGAGCAAGGCTGCCATCTGATGATGTGGGCCACAAGAAACTCCAGACCTTCCCTTCTTTTTTTTTTTTTTCTAACTTGTTCTCATTGCACTACA
>NW_009647236.1:3808227-3813196 GCF_000708025.1 Charadrius vociferus | reverse complement strand
TGGTCTCCGTGTGGGCAGAAGAGCTGCACGTTGCCTGGGAGCGGGTGCTCCTCCGTTTCCTCTCTTTTTCGGAGGACTGCAGTTCAGAGCATCACGTGCCCCCGCTGTACCAAGTGTTGCACGGTGCCTGCATCCACACAGCCTCATGCACACCTGTGACAAAGTGACTTTCGGCAGGTGGGACAAGAGAAGAGGCCTCATCAATGGCTGAAAACCTGTAATGGATGGTTTCAAACACTCCTGGACAGCCGCAGAAAGGGAGCAAGGCTGCCATCTGATGATGTGGGCCACAAGAAACTCCAGGCCTTCCCTTCTTTTTTTTTTTTTTTTTTTTTTTTTTCTAACTTGTCCTCATTGCACTACAAACACCTTGTGGAAGGGCTCTGGTGTCAGTTGCACAGAAGCTGCTCCCTGGTTTATGAAGCTGTGCTGTTGGGCAGCACCACATCTTCTCAAGTGCTTTGACTCTCCTTTTGGTCACAGATACCAAGACAAGGTTGTCAGGAATATGGTGTTATGAAAGACAGCCAAAGGGGACTGGGCACATCCTCCTGCCCCAAACACTCCTTTCCTTTCTTCTGTACGCAGTGGAGCTCTGTTTTCTCCCCCACATATGCCTGATCTCATGCACAGGATCCTTTCCTTTCGTTTTCTCACGCACACTCAGGACATTACACATGTGCACTCACACAAACACATAGCCCTACACAGAGTGCCACACATCCTCCTTTTTGCTGCCACATGGGTGCAGGACAATTGCAATTCTCTACCAGCCCTTTAGGAATCTGCTCCGCTTGCTTTTCCAGTGGTGCAGGCCACAGGCCCTTGTTCTGCAATTGCGCCGCATAGTTTATATGATTAAATGTAGCATCTGCAGCGATATTAGCTGGGCTAATAGTGACAAGCACTATCAATCCTCATACTTCAGCGACTAAACTGATCACCAGCTAGGGACAGAAATCTCCCCTTGTCTCTCATCACTGTAACGTACAAACTGTGTGCTTTATGTGGGTTTCACACCGCTGTATGCACGAATCACAGTTGTGAATGGGCCACTTTTCTTTCTCCTGGCAGATTAGAGTGCTGCAACTCTAGACCGTATTGACAGCAGGCATATCGACTGGCACCACAGGACATAGCATCCAGTCACCCTCTCCTTTACTGCACCACCTTCTCCTCTTTATCAGCTTTGCCACTGGAAGCATCTGCAATAGCTTGTCAATACTTTGTCCTCGCCCCGCTGATCTGTGGATGCCAGTCACAGGCTGATAAAAATTCCCTCTTTAAAGACCCAAGAGCGGATGGAGGGAAACACAGAGAGGTGGAGCTTTTGAGTTAGAGGCTGACAAGTAGTTTGGGGTATCTTCCATTCTTTCTTTGGTTCACTGCTTTCCACGCAACACGGCAGACGTTTTTATGAGCAGTTCATCCAAGGCTGCTCTAAATTTTACTGGGGGTGGGGGAGAAACATGAGAATTGTGCCCTCCCACCTGGCCTCCAAGGACCAGGAATTCATCCACAGTAATCATCCATGCCCCATGGATTGAGGTCCTCTGACACTTTTACTGGATAATAGCCCCTCTTAATAATCCAGCCATCCAATAGAATTCCTTTTTATCACCTCTCCAATACCAATATTCCATCTGAGTGCTCTGTGTAGGCGAGGACTCAGTGGAAAAAAAAAAAAATCCTGCAACTTCTGACCAAAAGGTATTTGAGATAATATAAAAAAAGGGGGTTTCAAACCCCCTCTCCCCAAACACTTATTTCTCAGCTGCTCTCAAAACTGCTGTCCTTGTTTTTCTAAGTCCGGCATTCCAAATGGGATGCTGGGTTTGATTAAAACAACTTCCTGGCTTATAGGTTATGTCAATATCCTGGTGGGATTTTATGCCACTAATCTCAGCAGTCTGCAATTGCAGAACAGTTGAAGGAGGGGAGGAATGTTAACTACATTAAAATGGCAAATTCACCTGCAGACTGTATTTTTTTCACTGCTTCAGGAGCAGAAGGTCCTGAGATATTTTTCAGGCAGTATGAGCTTGCACATACAGGGGGATGCAACAAGCAGGAAAGAGAGGGAAGAAGAGAGAAGGAAGGTGAATGGAGAATAGGGGAAGAATTAGCAAGAAGAAATAGATAAGGAAATGAGACACGAAGCATGAGATACAGATGAAAGTTTCATTAAAAAAACGCGAGGGGATGCAGAGGGTTAGGGCAAGCAAGCGGAGCTCTGAGTCTAAGCAAGGTGAATCACTGCAGGAAAGCAGTGGGGAACATAGCTAGCACGGGCTGGGAACACGACATACAGGGGTAACTGAGGTCTGAGTCTTTCAGATGTATTACAGTTACATTGATCTGTGGTAAACTGCTCACACACAATACAAGGCTGTTGGCAGTGTCACTGAGGGTCTCAGACACTTAGATGGTATGTATACATGCATGGGACATATAAGTAGGAAGAGAGGCAGGTAAGATGTTCCCACGACCTTTGACAGCGAGGGCTAGGGACAGAGTGGGAACGTTTGGTGCTGGCTCCTCCTCCTTACTTTCTGCCTGTTCCATCACATTAAAGGCAGATAAAATACATCGTGAACTACTATCCCATTTCTAGACAAACAAGTGCTCTCATTGCTACCTTCTCAAATACACAGAAGTCCTCTAGAAAGTCTCAGTCAATAAAACGCTCCGTGTTATGAGACAGTCTGCGATTCACGGATCAGAAACACAAGGAAGAAGCCATAGTCCCACCCCCAAACAATCCCAGCACTGTAGGAATCTAGACGATAATCTCCAGCATTTTCCATGCAGCCCTGGAAGAGCTCCTATGCATTTATTTTCCTCTTCTTCCCCGAGGCTCTTGCTGTGAACAAGCCCTGGTTTGCATGGAGGCCACTGTGGCTGTCAAGAGGCTCAGGAGGACAGAAACACTCTGAGCCTCTCCAGTCACTTGTCACTGGGGTCATTTGAGGTTTCGATGCCCTCACTTGCAAATCCATTTTGGCAAGCAAAGGCTCCTTGTATCTCCCAGCTGCATCAGCCTGTCACGCAGCAGAGCTGGGCCGCCTGATGCATGCATGGAAGGGAGCCCGCATGCTGGGATACAGTAAGCAGCTGCTGCAAGAGGGGATAGAGATGAAGCCCAACCTGCTGGAGACCATGGGTCTGCTCCTAATGCAACATGACCCAAAGAAGTTCTCATCTGTCATATACAATGGGAAAGCTTGAGGTCTGCTATGAGGGGAAAGAGCTTTCCACTCATATTTGAAAAATCCTGGCTTTTTCTACACCCCTCTCCTCTTCCAGCTGGAGGCACCTGTAGGGACTCATGGGAGAGAGCTGGAGGAATAGAAGACTGAGATACCTGTTCAGGTATTTCTTCACTTAACCCAAAAGCCTGCCTAAGCTCTTGCCAAACAGAAATTTGCTGAAGGTGACATATAAGCCTCTGAATTTGAACCCCCTCAGGACATTTGTGTGTGCTGCTCCTGCCAGCATGCTATGTTAACTCATATATCACTTGCTTAATGATTCAGGGATTTGACCACCTTAACTTGGAGAACATAGTGAGTTGGAGGCAGGAAGGTTTGATTCCCTGTCTGTGTTTCTGTTCACTCAGTCATCCACAGAAGTGGATGATTTCTGCACTAGCCCAAAGGCAAGCTCGGCTCTTTCAATTAAGAAAAATGAAAGAATAGACATTTAGGAGCCCTCAGAGACACACGGGTGGGTTGATACTGGCAGAGAGTATCCAGCACTGCCTAGAGTCATAAGGAGGGAGATGGTCTCGCTTCCCCTTCCAGGCAGAATCCCGCTCTCCACCTGCACTGCAGTGCTCATCACCAGCCCTGTGGAGGAGGGGATGCCTTAAGAAGTGGGGCAGGAATGTAGGCCGTGGAGGTGCTCACCTATAGTCCCCTTCCCTGCTGACTGCATGGCAGCTATAAAGGTGCTAGCAGCCTTTCCATCTCCAGGACTGGAGTGTAGGTGATAGATTAAATCTCAGCTTAGGCAGGAGCCTTTCTAGGGAATGAGGCTGCAGAAATTCCTACTGAGTTTTCTCAGGAGAAATGCAGTCTAAGTTAGATTCAGACTAATAGCCTAACTCTTGTTCCTCTCTAAAAGCAGAAAATGCCCAAGGCGTTTTTCTTGTGCTTGTGCAAAGACACTGATCACAAACCTGTATACAGCACCGCGTTCTGGGTCCCTTCTGCAGGGAAAAGTCATTAAGCAAAATCACACGCGTACACCCAGCAAAAAAGCCAAAAGATGAAAAAAATCTGTGTGCAGAGGGAACAGTCGCAGCTGTTTCAATTTATGAGACAAGAAATTGTATTTCAAAGAGAATACAGGAGTTTTCCCCTTTGAGAAAGTTATTAACCAGAATTCGCAATAACCCCCCTTCCATGTATATGCCCCTAAACTGAGGGCCCCACTCAAGATTATATTGCACTCTGCAGGGCTCTGCCCTGCCAAGAAGAGCTCACAAGTCTCAGACCTTGCCATCCCAGAGGTCTGAATCACCTCTCCTGCTCTTTGACCCATCACCTCCTTGCTTTCAGTTTCTCACCCTTTTTTCCCTTCTTCAGTTCACATACCTCTTTTTGTCTTTTCACTTCTCCCTCTTACCCTCTCTCCCTCCTCCTCTTCCCCTATTATTCTCCTTCTTATCTTCCAACCCTTTTCTCCTTCCACTCATAAATCTGTCTAAAAGACCAAAACCTGACTGTAACTCAGTTGAGCTATTGCAATGACAAAAAACATTCATGGAGGAATAGTGTATGGGAGAAACATCTGTGAGAACACTTTTATATTTGCAGCTTTGCTTTGCTTTTATAGTTGCCTGTTACATGGCAAACAAATGTAGCGATTGCTCCAAGAGAGATGATGCCATATCACACCACATGGCTGGAAAAGACTTCATTCTTCTACTTGAAAGCTGTAGGCAACTGAACCAGAAGGGGAAGAA